>NC_056730.1:612640889-612715889 GCF_019279795.1 Protopterus annectens | reverse complement strand
AGGCATGTCCAAAGGGCAGGTGTACTCTCTGGTCCAACTGGTGAATCTGGGCATTTTGAGGCAATGTTACAACTGCCTCATGTACACAGATAACCCTCTCCTCCTACCACCAAATACTAATACATGAGAGAGATGCAATTATACAGCCAAACTGGAGGCTAAGCTCTCTCAACCCAAGACTGGACCAGACAGTCAAGAGGAGAAGGGAATTACTTGCATCACACCACCAGTCTCGCATAGACCTATGAAACCAGCACCGGCACAAAACACACATAAATACACATACACATACTTGGAGGCTCTAAATAAAAATCTGCAAAAGCAACAGAGACCTCCAAAGCAGACATCCAAGCAACCTCCACCCCCCCAACACAAACCATGAAACACATACTTCACAAAACCAGTGTGCCATGCAATCACAGCCCTTAAGGCAAAATAACATACCCAGCACACTAGTAATAGGTGACTCTAGTCAGGCACACGGACATCCCACACACTAGGCTGAAGAAGGAGAAGGTTACAGTTAGCTGCCTGTTGGGTGCCAGGATCTGCCACATAACACAAGCACTCAGGTCACTCCAGAACAAGTACAAATATGACTCTGTCATTGTCCATGTTGGTGTGAATGACCTGAGCCATACCTCCCTGGACTACATGAAAAGAGACATGGAGGAGCTATCTTATCACATAGCCCAGGCCAGTATGACCCTGACCTTGAGTAGCATCTTGCCCTTACCAAGAATGATACCATGGTATAAAGACAAAATTATCAATTTCAACAACTTGACTAAGCTTCTGGTATCATTCAAAGGGGATCCAGTGTCTGTCAGCCTGGGATGACATGTTTGACAAGCCACGCTGCTTCACTAGAGATGGCTTAACATAACAAATACTGGTGTCAACAAAGTAGGCAGTAACAGACAAGATGAAAAAACCCACTGCAGGACATGTGCTTGCCCAAATATGTGTCCATAGGGTACACACATGCATGTGATGGAGGTTCACATATCCAACAACAGTCCCACCCAGCCAGCAGGACAGGTGTAGATGAACACAAGGAAAGGCTGTGCTAAGGTCCACAAGGTATGGCAATGGAGATCAACCCCCCTCCAAACCTACAAAGAGTATAACAGGTTGGGAAGTGGGATGTCATTCATGAAGGGTAGGAAGTCTGAAATGGAAATGTAGGTCAATAAAACCTATAAACTGTACTACACTGATATGCCTGTAGTCTGTAAGATAGGTCAGAATACAGATTGAAAAAGAAGCCAACAGACTACCAGAAATACCAGTGCGGTCAAAGCAAATATCCACAGTTGGCAGGTGTGCCCCTCCAAACCCTATGTAGAAATGTATTAGCATCCATGTATTGGAGTAATAACAGTGAGCACAGAGTACCTGAGCATGCCAAAGTAGAAGGATGGATTGTGTCATGTGTACAATATGCAGAGCTCTGAATGTCAGGCTGATGTGTGGAAGCCAATAGGGTACCTGAAATATCAGGTGGGTATAGCAGAAATGTCTACAATTGTTAGGTGTGTACCCCCAATCCTATGTAGTATAGCAGTAGCATCTGTGTGTGGGTATCACAGCAGCAGAGCACAGAGTACCTGAGCTTCCCCACTTATAACGATGGAATGTTACATGACATATCAGGTAGTTGTAGGAAATGTCCACAGTTGTGATGTGTGCCCCCACCAACCCTATGTAGAAATGTATTAACAGCCATGTGTTGGAGTAATAACAGTGAGCACCGAGTACCTGAGCTGGTCAAATCAGCAAGACGGATAGTCGCATGTCTACAATAGGCAGAGCACTCTGTGTTAGGTAGTTCTGAGTGGTATGCTGTGTGAAAGTGTTCAGCAAATAGCCATGGATGGTGTGTCCTGGTGTCCAGTGGTCAGTACTGCTAATGACCAGGCCAAGTCCACACAACTGCAGTGCCAAACATACTGGTATCCCAGCAAGACATGTTGCAGCAGTAGTCCATATGATTTGAACAGATGTCATAACTGTCACCATCTGGAAGATGGACATGGCATGAGTGTTGGCCCAGACATACACACAGTACACAGGTGGAAGTACCATAGAGAGAGACTGTTTACAATTCCACAGTGAAATATACCCTCCATTTGTACATTCAGGTTCACAGCATATCAGTTGGTTGTGTAGTATGGGAAACTAAGATGTACTGTGGGCAAACAGTGGCAGACCACAAAAGGAAGAGGTATGATGTATGTAGAAGCTGCTGGTGTCCACCCACTAGCCACCAGCAGAGGAAAGGGCCATGTATACTTGTGAGGCAGTTGCAAGTAGCTACCTTAGCACACATGCAGCCAGTCCGGCCCAACATCAGCCTCAGGTAACACACAGGCTACCTCCCTGCTGCTGTGAATAAGTACAATATGATCCCACATTACAATGTGAATACTCACAGAATTCAGCATGCTGAAAAGGTGTCCCATGCAGGTGTGTCCACAGCTGTAAGATGCACCCTGCCAGCATCCACACCAGTGGCTTGATAAGGACAGAAACAATTGCCATCACCACCTTGCACATCACCCCAGGGGAATACATTGCCTTGCAGCCTGGGTCTGTACAACTGACAGAATGCACTGGCCTGCTACAGATAGCCTGCATCAGTACCCAATGCCTCACTGTCCTCTGTCACTGATCTGTGTCATGCCTGTACTGCCACCATATGTTACCCCATGGACTCCAACATAATGACAAAACACAGTCCACAGAACATAAATGCAAGGACACATTGACAAATCCCAGTAGTATGTCCATCATGTTCCAATGCATGAACTGTGGACCAACCTGTACATACTGCTGGGATGGAGTGGCAATTATAGGCATACCTATCAGATATTGTGTGCATAATGGTAGGAAGAGGACATATTAATGGGGGGGTAGCATCGCCACCATGGAGTGTGTGAAGGGTGAAACCCTGATGTGTGCACATACTTATCATGGCTGCAAACACTGGAATGGGTGGCCACAAACCTGCTTGCAAACCAAATTGTGAGGGTTAATGAACAGAATAATGAATACTACCTATGGATAACCTCAATGAGTCTTAATACCTGTGAGGTTTGGCCACAGCACAATATGGCCATCCTGTCATGGTGATAATCATATAGGCATGGGACCCACAGCCACAAGTGCACCAAGGTGTGGACCATATACAAGTGTCTGCAGTTTCCATGACAGAATGACATGAGTGTGCAAGAATATGTAGGTTGCACACCACAATACTGGACAAAGCTGCATTCAACTTGTAATCCCCAGGAACCTACTGCCAGCAAAGATGTATACCTGTCAGTAGTTGATGACATAAAACATCAGAGGGTAAAACACCACATATCACTGAGTATCCCTGCCAACACCAAAACCATGTAGCAGAAGCACCACAGACACAATTAGCAACAATCTCACTACCCTTTGCCCAATGTCGACCCACATTGTCAATCAATCTACAGATATCCTACAGAAGCAGGTTACTAGCTGTAGGTGTAGAGCACAAATACCTGCACTGGAGTACAACCTACCTGGAATGGAGTCACACATGCAATACAGACACTCATACTGGGCATGTTCACACACTTAGAGAAGCGAAGGCCATGTCAGAAAACAAATTACAGAAGGGTCATACTGGGCATGCTCACACACTTGGAGAAATGAAGCCCATGTCTGGAAACAACTGTGGACTATACACAGCAGTCAGTCACAGATGTCTGTGCAAAAACACTCCACATTACACATCAGTCATGCTCTGCACACACAACGGATGAGAATATGCACATATATATCCAAGGACAGCACACTATAATGACTCAGACATACACAATAGATGTGTGAAGAGAGTGACAGAGAGTGACCGACAGCTCCCCTCTCATGAGGCCTGTCCCACACAGCATACTCCCATTTTGCAAAAAACATATGATGTGCAAATGTCCATCACTGTACACAATTGCCCCTGGTAGCCTTCCAGTCAGTACACCTTTCATCGACAAGCCTGCTGATGTCATTACCTGTGAAATACACCTTTGGTGAAGCCGTATCCCAGTAATCTCTGTGGTGTGTTCTGTAACTGTGCAATGCTCTAATGTGCTGTAGTAGTTAGGTAAGTGTTCTAATCCCATTCATGGCAACTGTTTGTGTGTATGTGTAGGGCCCAATGCTAGTGAGGACAGTCAGTACACCTGTCATTGCCTTTCTTTGACAAGCCTGCTGATGTCATTCCCTGTGAAATACACCATTGGTGAAGAAATATCCCAGTAATGCCCATGGAGATTTCTGTAACTGTGTAATGCTCTGATGTACCTGTAGTAGTTAGGTAGGTGTTCTAATCCCATTCATAGTAACTGTGAGTCTGTGTTTGTGTGTATGTGTAGTGCCCAATGCTTTTGACGACAGTCAGTAAACCTGTCATTGCCTTCCTTTGACAAGCCTGCTAATGTCATTCCCTGTGAAATACACTTTTAGTGACAGAGTATCCCAATAATCTCTGCGGCATGTTCTGTAACTGTGTAATGCTCTAATGTGCTGTAGTTGTCAGGTAGGTGCTCTAATCCCATTTATGGTAACTGTGAGTCTGTGTGTGTATGTGTAGGGCCCAACGCTTTTGTGGACAGTCAGTACACCTGTCATTGCCTTTCTATGACAAGCCTGCTGATGTCATTCCCTGTGAAATACACCTTTGGTGAAGGAATATCCCAGTAATCTCCATGGTGTGTGCTGTAGTGTGCTGTAGTAGCTAGGTAGGTGTTCTAATCCCAGGCATGGCAACTGTGAGACTTTTCATGTGTGTGTGCATTTATCATACGTATCCTGTGTGAAGCATGAAGCAATGTTGAGCGGGTTTTTCACTTTTCCTATATGTTGGGCCTATTAAATGTCATAATGTCCACCTTACAAGCATAACAGATGTCAAACATCACAGTGGCTGGGGTACACAATCTATACCTCCACATATGACATCATGACATGGGGAACAATATAGGCAACACCTGTATTACCCAGAGAATACTCTCCACCCATGTCCCGGATGCAAACACACTTGGCCAGGCAACAACCAATAAGTTGGTAGTCCCCTGCATATTGCCCACAGATGGTAACCATGGTGTGATTGCAGTGGACTACAGAGGACATGGGACCCTGTCCCATCCGTACAATAGACAATGCATTCCATACAGTGCTCCATTGCTATGTGCCCCAATGGGCACCTACTGCAACTGGCAAGCTAGCAAATGTTACCCACAAAGGCCATGCCATACCATATACACATGCCCTGTATGGAAAGATGCCACTGATACTGGTGAATACTGAGGGGGTAACAGGGGCAAGCTGCCTGAAGGTATCTGGGTGTACATTACCATTCAATTCACCTTGGATAAATGCAGGCCTACTGCTTCCTGACATACAGACTGTTCTGTTTGTCAGTGTGATTGTGATAGTTTCAGTCATGCCTTTTGATATCACAGATGCATACTTTGGCATGTACCCCTAGGGATTGTGTACAGACTGTAGATGGAAGCTGCCAGACTGTACATCTGCATTACTGACAGTTGATTGCTTGTTATCCTGTGACCCAGTCTGTGTCTACTGTTGTACTACTTGAAGGCCTTGGCCTGGACAGCAACATATGTACTCCTTTCCAGAATTCTGTGTACCTTTATCTGTTAGACAGTTGCATTACTCTGTCTAAACATATATCAGAGTCTACACAGCTATATGATATGGCATAGAGTATTGTAGTAGTACACAAATAAAGCTTCCCCATATATGCAAACCTGTGTGTGGTGTTATATCCCGTGACCTATCTGTTTGTATATGTTGCAAGCAACAGGTGTCACTTGTATGTTTGACTCATACAGTGTCCATGTGATATGATGGTGACTGCAGCCATAGTGGCTGTACTGTATTGTGTGCACCCCCTACATATGTATCTCCCTGTACATATGTCTGTGTATGTGTAGTTACATATATATATCTATATATAGGTATACACACACACACACACATATATATATATATATATATATATATATATATATCTTTATATATATATATATATATATATATATATATATATGTATCTGCATATATATGTCTGTGTATATGAATCCTAGAAATGTTGAGTGGGTCCACATTGTACATCCTCTATGGTAGCCATACTATACTGCATGATGTTACCGATACCAGCCTAACAGCATACAGGCGGGATGGAGTACTGTTAACATCCTTTGCCCATGTTGTGTCAGGTCATGGGTTTGGGATTTGTGTTCCTTTGTCAGTGTAGGGAGCAATGCTTTTGAGGCCATTTACAGGCACTACAACCTCCATTGTCCTACTTTGACAAGTCTGCTGACATCATCAACTGTGAAATACACCTTTGGGGAATAAATATCCCAATAATCTCTGTGGCGTGTACTATAACTGCATAATGCTGTAGTGTGATAAACTAGGGAGTCTATTCCCAGACATTGTGAGTGTGAATGTTCATGTGTGTTCCTTTGTCAGAGTGGGGAGCAATGTTTTTGAGGCATTTCACAGGCACTACAACCTCCATTGCCCTACTTTGGCAAGTCTGCTGACATCATCAACTGTGAAATACACCTTTGGGGAAAAAATATCCCAGTAATCTCTGTGGCGTGTACTATAACTGCATAATGCTGTAGTGTGATAAACAAGTTAAGTAGGAGTTCTAATTCCAGCCAAGACAATTGTGTGTTTGTGTGTTTGTAATTCATAACCTGCGTGGAGGTGGCTGTGACTGTGTAACACCTGGACCCATTGAGAAGCCGATTTTGTAATTTTCCTATATGGTGGCCATATTATATGTCACAATGTCCACCTTACAAGGATGACAGATGTCAATCAGCTGAGATGCTGGGGTGCCAATCCACACCCCTACATGTGATACAAGGCCTGGTGAACAAAGTGATCAGCCCAAGTATTACACAGAGTGCACTATGAACCTGTGTCTCATACATAAACACACTTGCCTAGACAACTGCCGCTATGTTGGTAGTACTCTGCATACTGTTCACAGATAGCAAGCATGGTGTGATTGCAGTGGGCATGGAACCCTGTCCATTAGTACAATAGGCACATAACTGAAGACAGTGCACCTTAACTACAATCCCCAATGGATGCCTACAACATCTGTGATGCCATCAGATGTGATCCACAAAGGACTGTCCATGAGCAAGTTCTGCCACAAGAGGTCAGGAGTGGCACATGTGATGATAACAATCTGTGTACATAACATGGGCTAGACCCCCCAGGTATGGTTCCACATGTCACTGTACATGCATGTGGGAGGTGTGCACATCCCAGACACCATCCACGTCATGGACTAAGGAACATAAACATGGCAAGCAATACACAGCATTGCCCACAAGCAATAGTTACCCAGGTGACTGGATGGTGAATACAATACCCAGCTGTGTGGAGAAACCAGACACTACAGCCCTGAGCTACACTGCAGACCATTGTCATGTCACCTGATGCCAAGGTTTACCCATCACTTAGCCTTGTATATCCGTCTGGCACAGTCGACCACTGTACACCTGTGAAGCAATGGACCCATGCATGTCAGTACTGGCACTCTGTGTCTGTGTGTGTGCTGTATGTTGCCTATGACTACATTCACACTCACTACAACCCCCATTGGCATACTGAAACATGCTGTCTGATATCAGACACCTCCACATACCCTTTGCCCATATAACCTCTGTATAACCCCTGTGGTGTATGTGATACCTGCACGGTACTGTGTTGTGGCAATCTAAGTACTGATGAGTTATATTCCTGGCCTTGCCAAGTGTGTCAATGTGTGTGTGTCCATGTGAGAGTGTGGCTGTGTTGACACTGACACCTGTTCATGCAGACAGACACATGTAATAGACCTAGCACTACCATATCACTGTTGCAGATGTCACTCACCATCACATATACGTTTGGAGGACTCCTCAGCATGTAACATATGTGGTGCATCCAATGACTGCTTAGACATGCGATAGCAGTGCATAGTCAGTCAGGGGTTTTATACCCTGGACTGGTAGTTGGGTGACACAAACATGCTTCCATTTTACTCTCCCAACCCACCCTGACTTATCTTTGTCTCTGTCTGCCTCTCGCACTCCCTGTCTGGTGGATGTGGAGATGTGGAGACTTACACCTGCTTTGTTTAGGCAGCAGCATGTGTATTGTCAGTGATGCTCATTATCAGCTGATGGCTTCTGCATAAATTGCAGCCCTTCTCTAGCTGATTGCATGTGAAACAGCTGTGGTAACATTCTCATAGCCAATTGCAAGGAAACACACTCCAATATCTAGGAGCATCATGTTGGTGTTGGGCCTTTTCTTTCACTGTGAGCAGGAACTAGATCTGTTGTTTGGCAAACAGCATCACAGATGGATTGGGTACTTACCTCTGACAACATACACTGTGGAAACAGGCCAACACACAGGAAGGGGATGTGCCTGTCTTGACTACAGACTATAAGTGCTGCTATACTGCATTTGGGGTAATGTTGACTTAACAGGGCGTGTGTGGATATGGCTGTCCTACATGTTTTAATACTTGTCATGGCAGTGCTATGTTTTAGGAAACCTCATCTGTAGGGTCATATGCAGACTGGGCAGTGTGTGGTGCCTCATGTTCCTTGTGTTACCCACCAAGCACCTATCTATCAACTGCAGAAGGTAGTGTGAGGATTGCAGTCAGTAGATGGTGACAGCCGGGAGAGTTACTGACTTCATATCCCTCATAGGACATATGTTGCAACAAACCCTGTTACGACAGTAAATGTATGAGGTTATCACAGCAACATGTCAATATTGGCCCTGTGTTTGTGCCTCCAGCCACAGCTCTGTCAACCTTTGTACATATGTCATGCAGTTGGGGGTGCATATGTTCTGTACACCATATTCATTGACAGCATATCTGATAACAAGCCAGTGAGATATCACATTGCTACACATGTTATGTATAGTAGGGGTTATATTTTTTATTTTTATTTTTATTTTTTATTTATCATTTGTTGACCGGGAAAGTCCGGCTAGGTTCCACAGAGCCTGTTTTCAGCAGAGGCCTGGGGAGAAATGCTCCAGATGCATGTCTTTGGAATTTGAGGACATAGCCTGGGAATTTTGTGGTTGTGTGTACAGTACTGAGGTATGTGTAATTCTGGTAATTGTCAACAGTGTGTGTGTATAGTGAATATGGACCTTGGCCTGTGTAGAGACTATGGTAGATGTCATTGATCTTGGACCTGTTCTATCTGATGTTACATGCTGCTCCACTGTATGTCACCTTATCAGCTTACATGTTTGTCGGGGAAAACACACATGTCCCATATCTCAGACAGGCATCGGACCACACTGTGTAGCAGCCCAGTATATGTAGGGTTAGTGTGTGAGTGGCACATATGAGGATAGTGTTGATCAGATAGTCCATATACTGTAATATTATGCTAGCTAACCATATGTGGCTGTGGCTTTGTTCACATTGGGTGTGCTTATGCACTTTCACACAGGTGTCTGTTACTTTGTGATGTGACATGCCTGTAGAGCCAGCTATCTATGCAGGTACATGTGTATTCCCACATAGGAGATGTAGGCCAGTGTGAGTTAGTCTGCCTGTAGCCTGCACTGTGCTTTGTTACATGCCTAGCAGCTTATTGTACTTACCCAGTGAGATGTCATGTCCAGATACTTGCCAGATGTACTGCTGCTGGGCCACCATAACAGTCATGTATGTCAGAAAAAGCAGAGGGATGCTGTACAGATGTTTGTCACTAACTAGTAGGTAGTGTGTGGCCATGGCACATCTGTACCAGTGGTTGTTATGTGTCAGGACAGACAGGAGCGTATTAATGCATAACCTATAGGGGCAAATGTATACCAGTATTTATGTGATATACCCATCTACATGGCTGTTAGCATCCACATTGTCAGGCTTGGTCCACATGTCTTGCATGAAGGGGTTCTGCGTATACCCCTGGACTGACCAGAGTGTGTCAGACTGTCCACATATATTGGCCATATCTCAGCTGTAGTCTACAGGGGCATTACTGTGCTAGCATTGGCACTGTACTATGATGTCCTTAGGATGTCTGTCAGTAGCCAATGGCGCACATGTTAGCAGCAGATGTGGCCTCCCACACACACCATTTCTGTGAAGACAATCCCTATTACAGTAGCAATAGTCTACAAATATACCTGCAATACATACCTGACATCCCCTTGCACTGAGAGTTTGGGACTATTGGGGCTGCGGTTGGGCTCTACTCCATGTTCAGTACATAGGGTGACCATATATGTATATACAAGTATCAAAATCACAATAAAATAGTCACATCCAACTGAATAAAATGAAAATAGATTCCCATCTGCATGTGGTTGTTACTAATAAATTTTGTGAGGAAAATTATCCTACATGCTGATGGGAATCTATTTTCATTTTATTCATATGTATATACAAGTATACATATATTCATATAGATATAGACACATATACATATCTTGCTTAGTGTATGTCAACAGTTTTACACATATGTGCCTGTGTTCCAGCCTCTGTCCTCCACCTACATACCAGGCTTTGCACATATGACATGCTGTCAGGGGTTGTTATGTAGTGGGCTGTGTGCATGTCATGCTGTCATTCCTGCTATCACTCCACTACTGTTGTGTCCCCCACGCATACTAGGGGGGTTGGGGGAATATATGTGAGGGCTTCACCTACACAATACATGTGTGCCTTAATGAACTCCAGAGGCCAGTGTATGTAACAGTGGTATATGGCCCAGTGTTATTGAGTCTAGGGGGGGTGCACCATAACTAACCTAGCCTGTTATAACATGTGTGGGTATCAGGGGTAAGTTGCCTTAAGTTATCTGGATGTACATTACCATACAATCCACCTCGGGTAAATGCAGGCCTACTGCCTCCTGCTATACAGAATGTTCTGTTTGTCATTGTGATTTTGATGGTGCCAGTTATGCCTTGTTATGTAACAGATACATCCCATTGTGTCAACTGAGGTATTTACCCCCTAGGGATTGTGTACAGAGTGTAAATAGAGGCTGCTGAAATATACATCTGCATTATGTACTCTTGATTGTTTGATATGCTGTGCCCCAGTCTGTCTTTACTATTGTACTACTTGAAGGCCTCGGCCTGGACAGCAGCATATGTCAACCTTTCCAGACTACTATATTAGTACAACTGTTTCACAGTTGCATTACTCTGTTCATATGGATGTCAGTGTCTACACAGCTATATGACATGGCACATAGAACTGTCATAGTACACAAATAAAGATTTCCCCTGTGTGTGGTGTTATATCCTTTGATATCTCTGTGGGTATATGCTGCAGGCAATGAATGTCATTTGTATGGGTGGCTCATACAGTCTCCAGTTGGTAAGGTGGTAACTGTAGAAATACTGGCTGCTCAATACTGTGTGCACATACTACATATGTATCTTACTGTACATATATCTGTGTGTGTATGCATAGTTACATATATATATATATATATATATATATATATATATATATATATATATATATATATATATATATATATATATATATATATATATATATGTATAACTGTACCTGCATATATATGTCTGTGTATATGTATCCTAGGGATGGGTTATGGGATCTGCAACACCTGGTAGTGTATTGCAGGGGGGACATGTTTGGCTGTGGGGGGTGTATACCTATTTGTACAAGACGTATATTGTTTGGGGCCCCTCAACCCCATTGTGGACATATATGTTTTTGTTATTTCCCCATTGTTATCTACAGATGTATGTCCGTATATACATTTATATATATATATATATATATATATATATATATATATATATATATATATATATATATATATATATATATATATATATATATATATATCTGCTGATATATATATATATATATATATATATATCTATATATATATATATATATATATATATATATATATATATATATATATATATAACTGTATATATGTAGATATGTAGATGTAGACATATATATATATCTATACATGTAGGCATTTGCATGTATATATGTTTATATATATTTATATATGTATATATTTCTACAAATATATATATATATATATATATATATATATATATATATATATATATATATATATATATTTATGTATATATTTCTACAGATATATATTTTTACAGATATATATATATATATATATATATATATATATATATATATACATATATATTTCTACAGATATATATATATATATATATCTACGTGTATCAATATGTTGTATCTGTTTAGACATTAATATATTTACTCACACACATACACCTACATGTTGGAATACATTATTTATTTTAGTTTACATTTGCTGACCGGGAAAGTCCAACTGGATACATGTCCATTTTCAGTGGAGGCCAGGGGCGATAAGCTCCAAATGCAATACAAGACATTTTGAATAAAAAAATAAACAAATTAAAGAGAATACCATACTAGTAATACTCAAAATTAAAAATTGTTAAAACCTCATGTATACAATATTTTTTCCCCTTAGGTATGGTCATAGGACATGACAAACAAGGGTAGGAGGATAATACTTATAACAAAGAAAAAATACTTTTGGTAGAGTATGAGGAGAGAAACACCAAAGGAGGAGGAGGAATTCAGAAATTATAGACTTAAGAGAGATAAGCCTAGAGGTGCCAGTGTCAGTCAGGATTTGAGCATCTCTTGGCTTATCTCTCTTGTCTATAATATCTGAATTCCTCCTCCTTTGTTGTTTCTGTTTGACATTCTCTGTATTATTGAATAACTGGGCTGGTTGATATGTTTTGAATACATCAGGGTTATCTATATCTGACATGGCTTACTGGTAAATCACTTTGGCTATGGTGTGCAGGGTTCTAGCCTAGCAGAGGCTGTTTATTCTGTTGCTAGGCAGGACAAGGGCCATTGTATACAGCGTGGTTAAGGCACTTTTAAGTGGGTTTGCATGGGTTTGCACGATGGTAAGCACTGCTAACTTCTGGTTACTCTTTCTTATACTTAGTTAGCGCCTGAATTGTTTAACCTCTGTAGGCATTGCTTACCCCCATGCAAACAGGCTATAACCTGCTTACTGCTGCTTAAAAGTGCTTACTCCTGCTTACAAAGTGCTAATTTCTTTAAAAGAAAAGAAAAAGGGGTTGATAGGAAAGTGGTGAAAAAAGGGGCACAAAGAGGGAAAGTCAGTAGGGAAAATAGCCAGGAATGTGCAGGAAGGGTGTAGGGAAGGTCCATAGCTGCCCATTTCTTCTACAGCAACAGCTGTGTATATGCACTGAATTTGGTGGTAGATTCAGACACTCAAACCCCTGGGAGTGGGTGAGGACAGCAATAATTCGTTGTGATGCCAATTAGACTAGATTACATATATCCAGTGGACACGTGCAAAATGGACAGCTATGTATGGGGCAAGATTTTTTTGTGGGAACAGATTGCCCCTTTTTTTCAGGTGAGAGTGGGATGTTGGGGAGGGATAGTAGCTATATTTGGGGAGGTAGGTTGGTTAGGTTAACTGACAAGACAAACAAAACACATTCAGGGGCGGTATATGACATGTGGGGGTAAACACCTTGGACAGGGAGGGGTGTTTGGAAGTCGTAAACCCCATGAGCCCCCAAATGGAAACAGGGAGACTGAGATCCCCACCCATGGGCAGTCATCACTGCACCTTCACAGCCCCAAAGGTGACTGTGCTGGGGGCTGAGTAGTAGGGGCAAGCTCACCCTCTAATTGCATCACTCGGCCCTCAAGCTGGTGTAGCTTGTCTCAAAATGCCCTATCGATTTCCCTATGCACCACGGCCTAGACCTGATGATGGGTGACAGGTTCCTCTCCACTCCCACTCCCAGGGTGGGGCCGTGCTCCAACCCCTGCTGTGGTTCCACCTGAAGGTGGTGCAAGGCCTACAGAGGAGGAAGTCCCAGGCTGGGCCCCAGATGTGCTGGTGCTCGGTGCTATGGCCAGCTGAGGTAGGAAAGATGGGTCTGCTGGGATCAGTCTTCCCATATGAGCTGTGCTATTGCAGTTTAAGAACAGATACGACTTAGTAATAGTCAACAGCATTCAGAGTTAGTTATAACAACATGCATAAATATACCCATTAACCCAAGACACCAAATTTAAACCAGTTGCATAGTGAGCAGAACACATGCATATATGGAACAGCAAAGGCCATTATGACAGCATGCAGGTTTTATTGATGGCAATAGGCCACCAATATGGGTGTATTTTAACATGGCACATGCATAGAACCAAATGTGGATATTTACGAACCAACAGAACATATGTCCCAACATAAGTTTGGAGAGTAAACATACCCATTGAGGTGTATAATTGGGTTAATGTTGCACATATGATGGGGGCAAGAGAGATAGTTCAATTAACAACTGATATATCCCTGTAGTTTTCACAACTTTCTTAGTCACTGCAGTGATCTGTCCCTTACATGTATTATTAAACTACCCATTGGCCTTACTTTGTACAATGGTATGTTTGTAGATTAGTATATATGTGGACTGTGTCTAACGTATAGTCTACACCTTTTACCTGTTATAGCTGTTGAGAATATCTTTGTTAACACTACCTGACAATTTCTACACATACTCCCAGATTCCATGTTGATGTTATACACATACCCCTCAATCCGTTATTGCACACACTCTGGTTGAGGCTTGACAAGATGCAGGTGTTAATGCGACATATTATGCAAATTGTTCTCATACACCTTGGGTGTGATGCTACAATGACAGGTTTGTTTTCATATACATTCTCTAACTATGTACAGGTTTGACTATCGGTTATATGTCATCACAGGCTGCCTACATTTCTTGGATCATCACACTGATTTCTCAGGGGAACAGAGTACCAGGCAGCAGATTTGGGCTATTTATCTGCACCTGCTGGGCAGATCGGAGCAGTTGAGGGGTATGAATATGCATACAGCTTACTATCTGGACATTCTGACGCAGTCTGTACAGTTGATGGTTATGATTATGTTTACAGCATACTATCTGAATATTCTAGCAAAATATGTACAGTTGTTGGGTCTAATTATGCATACAGCTTTCTATCTGGACATTCTCACAAATTCTGTACAGCTGTGGGGTATGATTATGCATACAACTTACTACCACTCCTGGGATTCAAACCCTGCTGTGTGTGGTAAAAATATTGCAGTTAACACCACAGTATACTGTGCTATGAGGGAATTGGTGTAAAGCTTTCCAATGTTATCTCTCTAAGTCTCCCTCAGTTGTACAATATGACTAACCTCTTGTTATACAGAACTTCCTACACATTTACTCCATATACCACAGTGTGGGTAACACTGCTTAATACAACAATACTATTTATAGCATGCAACACTACAACATGTTAAATCAGAGTATACACACGCACTCCACGGGTTATACCTTTATTCACAGGATATGATAGTTCATGCAAGATTATTACTAGCCTGCATCGCGATGCAGCCTTTGTAGTCTAGCAGCATGGGATTCTTGGTTCACAGCCCACTCATCTGCAGCTTTGAGGGAAATACAGTGACATTTAGCCATACCTATCCATAGTATACACAAGCTAGGCAATTATTGTATACTTAGTAGAATGAATACTTAGTACTGGGGCATCAGCCATCTGCCTGAAATCCTGGATCCACTGTTCCAGTAGCTCCCGCTACACCACTTCAGGTCAGCATGATGATGCCTGACCTGCTCACCAGTCCCAGGGATACCTGTGGCACTAGTGAGGTCACGGGAAAGACTGTCCAAGGCCTACGCTTTATAGTGGGAGCCCTGTTAATAGCACTGCAGGAGTCTCTGCTCATGGTGTTTGACCAGGAGCCACACCATGTATTTAGACTTATTAATGTCCCAGTGCTGCACTCTAAATTGAGTGCCTTCCCCAACTCCAGCCATTCTGACTACAGTAGGAAGCTGCAACCAGTTATAGGATGTATTCCTGCCTGTGGGGTTTAAATATGCCTGATTTCCCACACATTTTCATGACTGGATGGTTTTGGAAAGGCTAAGCTATGGGCACACCTGCTTACCTAAGGCTGGCATTGCTTAAAGGGGCATAACACTGGGCAGATTGAGTTAGCCGGCCTACACATTGCTTACACCATGTAAGCTGACCTGTGCAAGTCTTAGCATTGCTTAATATCTAATTAGCATTATATTTTCCTTTTGACATTGATTTATTATTTGTTACATGTTATATCTGTGTCTGGTATCTGTGATTCATGTGTATGTGCACTGTATGGGGTCCTGTGCAATTCAACACTTTATTACAATGACACCTTACATCTGGCCTTACTGCAGTACTCCAATTCACATATTTATGTTATGTAGCAGGTTATACAATATCACACTGTACATAGTTTCATTTCACAGGTTCAGTTTGATTTTCCTATGGTGAGGATTTGTTTGTTAAAACCTTAATCTTATGCATTGATATGACTACTGTGACTGTCGTGTACTGGGTTCGAGACTTGCAGAGGCTGTTTACTTTGTTGCTGGGCAGAGCACTGGCCATTGGGAACAGAGTGATTAAGGCACTTTAAAGCAGTTCTAAGTGGGTGTGCATGGGTTTGCGTGGAGCTAAGCAATGCTAACCTCTGGTTATAGTTTCTTACACCCAGTTAGCTTCTACTTTGCTTAATCTGTGCAGGCAATGCTTACCCCAGAGCAAACGCACTTAAACACGCTTACTAGTGCTTACATATGCTTACTACTGCTTATTTGTGCTTAAACCTGCTTACTAGTGCCTTATTCATTATGACACTGACACTTCACATGTGTATTTAATGCAGTACTCCAGTTCACATTTATATGTTTTTCATAGGTTATACAGCAATAAAATGTTCATATACATATTTCACATGGAAAATGGTGCATGCTGCAGTGGGACTCGAACCGGGAATGCCTGCTCATTAGGCAGATGCTCTGCCCACTACACTATTGCTGTGCTGCTTCATTTGCATATATCTTCCTTGTTATCCTCTTCAGCCTTTTAAGCTGTTTTAACCATAGCTAAGCGATGGGCACACCCGCACAACTATGGTTAGCTTTACTCTGATTTTTAATACAAGTATAAAGGGGCTTCTTCAGTTTATTTCTATGTACTGTTGCTGTTCTACACATGGGGGACTGTTCGTGGGGATATGCAGACACCTATGAGTGGCCTCACTCATTTATTTCCACTTTCTGCTGTTCTACATTGCAGGGGTGTGTTTATTCTGAGAGCTCTGCTCTCAGAATGCCCCGTGCACTAGTACACACTCCATGTAAGCCTAGGAGGTTGAGCAGCGCACCTTCGTTAATATGCATGGCACGCTGCCGTCCTCCTCCTACACGGGTGCTTCCGTGCAGAACTAAGCTAGTCCTGCATGGAAGATTAGTGAATTTGGAGGTTAGTGTGTTTCACATCTGTGTGCCTGCAGAAAAAAAAAAAAGCTAAATTAAAAATGTTTTCATAACTAAATACTAACAACAAACTTATGGACTTCATGCTGCCCAGTTTTTTCACAACTAAATGATAAACACACTGTCAGCATTTAAAAGGGCAATGAATCTAAGGATCACATCCAAAGAACATGGCTCATAGGATGATGCTCCTTTTTACTACAGTCATAGCCAGCCTTAAGCTTAGGCCAACTAGGCAGCCACCTAGGGCACCTCTCCAGCAGGTGTGCTTTTCTCGTATTTATTTGTTAATTTTTTGTATTAAAGAAGTGGTTTCTTTAAAATATGTTGAATGAATACAAGAAAAACTGAAGAGTAAGACAAACTGTGAGAAAAAAGAAGAAAAAAGTAATCTGGATGGTGTAGGTAGACCAAAATGGGGGTAGCAGGTGATGTGGGGGGTCCTGAGGAGCCCTTTTGCCTAGGCCACCACTTGACCAAAGGCTGACCCTGATTGCAATCAGTTTCATTCCTTTACACAGAAATTGCTCTGGTTTATAGATAGTTATTATGTGTGTAGTCCTGCAGATCATTGAAAAGCCTAGCCCAGATTTCCAGTTGTACCAAAGTACTGCATGGTTAAGTGACTTGCTCAAGGACAAAAGAGAAATATGAGACAAAATCAAAGATGTTATGCAAAACTGGAGACAGATAAGAATAGACTACTGTAAATCACTTAAAAAGTTAACAAAGAAAGATTTTGCATCAACATATGTTCTGTGAGTGTGACCGACAAAATCTATGAAACTCTAATGACTGACATTGGCTGACAGTAATCCTCAGAAATATACCAAAGAGAAAAAAATTACCAAAGACAGAAAAAACATAGTTAATGGATATCTGCTAGTTGTTGTGGAGGGCTAAGGCTCCTACCTCCAGTAGCCAAGGTATAGCATTGAACTATGAGATGGTTACTTAACTAGACAGTGCTCCAAACTGGGGCAATTTACACACACACACACACACACACACACACACACACACACACACACACACACACACACACACACATGCCATTGTACCTCTGGCTGCATTGACCGAGACTTGAGCTGGAACTCTGAGCCAATGAAAGAGACAGCCATAGCAGAGGAGGAAATTATTTCAGGAAAATTGTTTAGGACCTTTCTTTTTTTTAGTTAATGTTGTCCCCCAGAGAGCACCAGGCCTTGTTTTTGATCCAGCCTTGCCTGTATGTACATGTACCAATACATTTTTAGCACAGTACAGCTTATGTGGATTAGATTATCTCTAATTTTCATGATTTACACATACAATAATATTGTCAACAAGCAAAATACTTTGTGAAAGTGCATACTGATCTCCCAAAACTTACTTATTAATAAATCAACAGTCCAGCTTACCTATGCTTTCACAATACTGATTTAGCTACTTTAGAGTTATAGTTCTCAAAAATATGTAGTTTGAACATAAAAAAGTATGAATACAATGACCAGTGCCTATATATACACTCACATATTTCATTTTCTCTCTCTATATATAAATATCGACATATATATGTATGTGTGTGTGTGTGTGTGTCATTACATGCCTGTATATATATATATATATATATATATATATATATATATGTGTGTGTGTGTGTGTGTGTCTGTGTTATTCACTCCATTGATCTGGTTACTGATTGATAGAGTGAATGACTGTAAAATGTAGCCATTTTTTCTATTCATTAAAGTTTAAGATTTTGGATGAATGGAACATCAAATTCTTGCAGATAAGGTGTGAGTTTGAGACAGTAATGCTGAAACCTTTAGATATTTGGATGTTTTTGGTATTATAGGTTGGAATATTTGTGTGAATGCAGGCTGGTTAGGGTTTGAATAAGGCTAAGTCAGGACATAGCTGTAGTGCAGTGCATGTTCATGTTAGTGTGTGAGTCTGAGCTGTCTTGATTAGTGGTAGTGTTATATAAAGGGTTTTAGAAATGTAAAGTACAGGGCTAGGGCTGTGGTTAGGAGTGGGTATAGGGTTATCAGATAGTGGTAAAGTGATGCCATGGAGTGAAGCAGGTTCTTTGTTGGTTGTTTGATAGTGTGTGTGGCAGGCTTAGTTTAAATGTCATCTACCTGAGAGTTAACTATGTTTTACTGTGTTGATTATTGGTGCTTATTTTGTAGAACATCTATTGAATAGATCTACCTTTTATCTTCAAAGTGTAGAAAGCTTGCATAAATTGTCCCCTTCTAACTGAATACTTGACAATGTAGCAACTAGCATCATTTCTAGGGATAGTGGGTTTTGTCTCTGAATTGTAGACTAAAGTATGTTACAAGGATTAGTCTGTGTCAGTTTGTCAGTTGAGTAAAGATTTATTTTCTGTTGCTTATATGACTGTGCTTTTCAATTAATATGTAGGAATTATTACTTGGATTCAGAAAAAATCCAACTTGTCATATAAACTATTTGCCACAGGTCAGTTTGCAAAATCAATATGAAATGAGATTCAGACAGTTATGACATCAATGAGGAACACCTCATCATCATCAGCTCATTAGTATATTGCCAAATCACACTTTTTTTAACATTAGTGTTTTCAGACCTGTGACAGCAGTAGAGTTTACATTGCCGGCTCATGCATTGTGTTGGCATACACAGTCCTCTACACACACACACACACACACACACACACACACACACACACACACACACACACACACACACACACACACACACTTTGAGATTTGATTTATATACAAACACACAGATATTCCTGGGGAAGGTTGGCACAGGTTTACTAACTAGGCCCCCTTCTGTCCAGACTACTCTTATCATCTACTATAAGGCCCTTGCAAATGGTGACCAATTCTACTGTGTAATGTTACTATTATCCAAATGGTAAGTGAGACCAAGACTTTTAAGGCTATTTAAGAGTGGCATATACAATGTCACCAAATGCATATGCAAGTACCCTAAGAGCTTAAATATGTCTAAAGAAACTAGCCACAATCAAAAGGTTTAAATATAATTAATAATAAATAATGAAAGCACAAGACAATACTCAATAACTCAACACAGTGACAACATAGTTAAGAATCACAGAAAATACTTTAAAACAACATTGTAGGACAGTCTCAAATAAATACAGAAAACATCTAAGCTAATCTTTACTGTATTCCTATCTATATATAAAAGATAGTCTTCCCTAAATGACTTACTTACACAGCAAGACAAGTGCTGATGAGAAGATGTTGTCAGATCCAAAGACAAATGCAAAATGCACGTACTCACTCTCTGAGATCGATCTTAAGTTATTATTAAACATTACTGCTGGGTTATCTCAGATTTCATAATTCTTTGTCACCTCTGCCTTCAGTTCTCAGGCTAACAAAAACTTAAAATTTAGCTCCTCTGTGTCAAAAATACTTATCTCTCAGAAGTTTGCCTGGAACTGGAAGTCATAAAACAGTTAAACACTTTTACCTTTGAAACCTGTAATTATTTCTGTTTCCGGGCAATAGAAATAATTTCTAGCTGCAGACATTCTGTCTCCTAGCTGAGATAAAGACCATCACAAACACTTCACTTATTTTCTCAGAGTTTGCAAGTTAACTCTGTATGTTCCAGCTTCTACCATGAAAACATACATTTGTGCAGGCATATAGTTTATACACATTTCTGTTCTTTTCCAGCAAGGCACACTGTGGTTACATTCTTGAAGCTCAGTACATAACATACAGTTTAACACACACTTTTGCACCAGCAGTTTAATACACATATATTATAGTTTTCTGACATTTGTAAGACAAGCATACAGACCATACACTTTAAAGGTACCTTGTGACACTTTTCACCCTATAGGTTCCCTGGTGCTTGTGGTAACTGCATAACACTACAGTACCAATAACTACATAGGTAGGGGTTCCATTCTGAGTCCTGACAAATGTGAGTATGTGTGTGTGTGTTTGTGTTTGTGTGTGTTTGTGTGTTCAAGTGTTTGTACGTGTGCATATTTGTAGGAGACAGCATTTTGAGGCCTCACTCTTCCAGTACACTGCACATTGCCACACTTTACAAGGGCTGGTGATGTTGCTCACCTTAGAAGAGCCATGGCACAGTCTTCACCCTACAAGGTCCATGGCACATGTGTTGAATGTATATCACTGTAGTACCAGTAACTAGATAGGTAGGGGTTCTAATCTCAGTTCTGGAAAATGAGTGGTTGTTTGTGTGACAATAATATCCTGTGTTTGAGTGTGTACTATATCCAATGGGGGGTGGGTTTTACATTATTAGACCATGGTACTTCCAGTACATGTCCCAAGGTCCACTGTATGAGGCCCACTGTCTCCATCAACCATAGAGGTATATGATGGCACTATTCAGCCCAATAAGGGATGTGCTGTGTGTAGAAACTATGTAATAGTATGGACTGACTGACAAGATAGACAGGGCTGCAAACCTCAATTCTGGCAAATGTGTGTATGACTGTATCTGTGTTAGTCATTGTGCATATTTCTGTAGGTTAGAGTATTTTCACTCCATTCTCACCCAGTACATCTCCCATTGCCATAATTTACAAGGTCTGGTGAAGTTGTTCACTTAGAGGAACCATGGAATGCACTTCACCCTGCAAGCTATGTGGCACATGTAATAAATGCATAACAGTTTAGTAGCAATAACTAGATAGGTAGGAGTTTTAATCTCAGTCCTGCCAAGTGTGTGTGTGTGTGTGTGTGTGTGTGTGTGTGTGTGTGTGTGTGTGTATGTGTATGTGTGTGTGTGTGTGTGTGTGTGTGTGTGCAAGACCAGTATCCTGAGTGTGTTTGAGTGAGGACTATATCCATTAGGTAGCCATGGTTTAAAGTTTTAGGCCATTGTACTCACAGCACAGATCCTACATTCCAATCTATGAGGGATGCTTTTTACATCAACCGTAGAGGTATCTGTAGACACTCTGCAGACCTATAAGCCCCATGCTGTGTACAACAGCTATGTAACAGTATGGAATGAATAGCTATAGAGGCACGGCTGCTAATCATAGTACTGGCACATTTGTGTGTGTGCATTGGTGTGTATAGCCATGTTTGAGAGTGTTTAGACTCATGTGTGACAGTATTATGAATCCATTCACATCCAGTACACCCCCAACTGCCATACCTTACAAGGGCATGTGATGTAATTCACTTTACACATACTGTGGAACACTTTCCACACTATAAGCTCTGTGTCACCTGCAATAACTGCATAACATGGTAGTGCCACTAACCAGATGGGTAGGGATTCCAAACCAACACTGGCAATTGTGATTGTGTGTGTGTGTGTGTGTGTGTGTGTGTGTGTGTGTGTGTGTGTGTGTGTGTGTGTGTGTGTGTGTGTGTGTGTGTGTGTGTGTGTGTGTGAATGGTATTCTCTGTGTGCTTGGCTGACACAGTATCCTCTGGGGGTGTGGATTTCAACAATCTGATGTGTGTTACACCCAATACACTTCCTATTGTCCACTTTACAAGAGCTGCTGTTGTCTACTACCATACACTTACCTGTATACAACCCTCAGCTCTATAAAATCTGTGCCACATGCAATAACTGTTATACAGACCTGGTAATTGCTATGACACACTCGATGTGTTACCACACTGCCATACCCCTCATTGCAAATGACTTTTGCAGTTTATAACAGCACTAATGTACATATGCCCCTGTTTCGGGGCCTCTGTACCCCTATTGTGACAGCTTTGTCCATATGTCATGCACTATAAGGTGGATAGGTATGGTCTATCATTATTTAGTGCTGTCATTCCTGATTTCATCCCAGTGATGTGGAATCCCACACATGTTCTGGGGTAGGGGCCATAAATATGAGGGCAAAGGCTGGGCAACCCATGGAGCTCTGTACAGTCAGGAGGTTGGTGTATGTCTGGCCATTATGTACGACCTATCAAAAATGTGTAGCAGCGTACTGTCTACTTATTAGTTGGCATGTGTAGGGTGGGGGGGCAGATGTGAGTGGCATGCGTCCTTTTGTTTCCAACTATGCATGCTGCTCCAGTTACCAGTGGTCTATCAGCAGTACATGTTTGTATGGGCATTCTGACACATGTCCCATACCACCATATGGGTCCGGCTACACTGTGACCTGGGACAGTATATGTAGGGATATTGTTTGACTGTCATTCAAGATATATCTGTCCACACAGTTGTTATACTGTAGTGTTTAGTAGGCTTACCGGTATGTTGATGTGACTGTGGTGCAATTGTGTGTGTATGCACTTTCACAGGTATCTTTTATTCAGTACAGTTACATCCCTGTAGTGCATGCTGTATTAGCTAATGCATGTGTAATTCCCCAGAGTTGCTTTGGGGTAGTGTGGTGTTGTCCAGACTGTACTTTGAATGGTGCTTGGTGACATGCTTGTCAGCTTAGTGTAGTTTCCTTAATGTTACATAGCTGCACTCATAGCTCTCAACTCTCCAGGTGTTCATAGGATGTAAAGTTGTCTGTCTCATACATTTCGTCTGGTCCCCATGACAGGTGTGTATTTCTGACAATTCAGTGGAATGATGTGTGGGATGGACCACTACATAATGACAGGCAATTGATTTCTCAGACATCTGATACTGCATTCAACATATGTTAGGATAGACAGTGTTACTGCAGCAACATCCTCAGTTTATCTACCCAATTGTTTCCAATGTGTCCCTATTTCCATACCCTTGCCCCCCACTTTGTTTGGCTTAGTCCAGACCTTTGCACTAAAGTGTTCTGAGGTATGTCAGTGCTGTATGTTATGGAAAAATGAATATGTGTGTATATACATATATATATATATATATATATATATATATATATATATATATATATATATATATATATATATATATATATATATTTGTTTTGTTCTTTTCCATACATTCCCTTGCATATATCTGTATCCCCATACATGTACGTATATATATGTGTATACATTTATATATATATATATATATATATATATATATATATATATATATATACATACATACATACGTACACATATCTCAGTCTTTATTGGTAATCTATCTGTATATTGTTATACATATTTATGTATCTCCATACATATATATCTATCTAAATATGTATGTTTTATTTTATATATATATATATATATATATATATATATATATATATATATATATATTTGTAAATATCAATCATTAGTGATTCCACAATGTTTCTTGCCTATTGATATGTTTGAAAAACAGCAGAACACCATGTATCTCTGATGGCTTAGTAGTAAATTGCTGTGGCTATTGTGTACAAAATCCTGGGTTCAAGACCTGCAAGGGCTGTTATTTTTTGCTGGGCAGAACAGAGGCTGATACAGACAGAGTGATTAAGGCATGATTAAGGCACTTTTAAGCATTTGTAAGCAGGTTTGCACGACGCTAAGCAATGCTAGGTTAATCTGTTTTAGCTTCACTTAGCACTGCTTATTTCTGCTTACCCCCACACTAATTTCTTTAAAAGAATTGAAAAAGGAGTGATAAGAAAGTGGTGAAAAAGAGGCAGGCAGAAGGAAGTACAGTATGAAAGATAGCTAGGATGTGCTAGACGGGTGAAGGAAATGTCCATAGCTGTCCATTTCTTCTATAGCAACAGCTGTGAATTTCTACAAACTTTGGAGGTGAATTTGGACATTCAAAACCCTGAGAGAGGGGTGACAACAAAGTACTATGTTGACAAGCCAATTGGACCAGATTATATGTGTCCAGTGGACACGTGGAAAATGGACAGCTATGTATGGGGTATAATTTTGGGGGGGAACAAATGCACTTTTTTTTTAAGTTGAGAGTGGGATGTTGGGGAAGGATAGTAGGTATATTTGGGGAGGTAAATTGCGTAGGAAAACAAACAAAACAGACAAGACAGCAGACAGAGGTGGTATATGACACATGTGGGGGTAAACACCTTGGATGGGGAGGGTGGTTGGGAATCAGATACCCATGACCCCAAAATGGATACAGTGGGAGTAAGGTCTCCACCCATGGGCAGTCACTACTGCACCTTCATGGCCCCAAAGGTGGCTGTGCTGGGAGCTGAACAGGAGGAGAAGGCTGACCCTCAAGATGTGCCAGGTGGCCCTCAATCTGGCACAGCTGTCCAGCAAACTCCTTTTGGATGGTGCTATGCACCAATTCCCAGACCTGGCTACGGGTGACAATTTCCTGTTCGTGCCTGCTCCCAGAGCGGGATGGGCCCTGTCCCCTGAGGTGGTTCCACCTGAAGGTGGTGCAGAACCAGTGGACAAGGAGGTCCCTGGTTGGGTCCCAGATGTGCTAGGGCCCAGTACCATGGCCAGATGAGTAGAGACAGGCTATTCCACCGAGATCTGCCTTCCCAGACATGCTATGGTGTTAGGTTTTACAAAATATGTGGGTTAGTCATGAACAACACATTTTGAGATTAGTTATACAGCATGCATCGGTGTTCCCATTATCCCAAAACAATAGATTTGAAACAGTTGCATAGTAAACAGAACACATGCATATATGGAACCACAGTAGGCATTATAACAATATGCAAGTTACATTGATAGCAACATGCCACCAATGATAGTATTTGGATTGGGAACATTAATAATCAAATGATTCAGTATTTGTAGAACAATAGAGCACATGTCCCAACAGTACTTTGGAGAAAAACATACCAGTTGATTATGTGTATGAATTATTTGTGCAGCTAGGGTGGGGGAGAGAGAGAGAGGGATGTCAATTAACAACTGTATAGGCTTCAGTTGTTCACAACTGTACTGATCATTAGTCTACTCAATACTCTTCAGGTATGACCTCATTTTACACCTACCTATGACCTGGGGTTGGGCAGTGGAATCTTTGTACACAGTGTTTTACTAAATTCTTCTTAAAGCTAAAACGTATGTTTCCTTACCTGTCAGACCTGTGGAGGAAATATATGTTAATACTACCTGACTGTTTCTACACATATTCACAGTTACATATGTGATGCTGACAGGGGTGCCCTGCACTCATGCTGTGTGTGTGTGTGCTTCTGCCATACTCTGCCTGGATTTATGTCACCCTGGGTATTGGCAGTGGTGACCACTAGCCATGACAGCATGACACTTGAGGGACATTTATCAAAAGAAACCGCTTGGTGTATGTACTAATCTTGCTGTTATTTGCAGCCTTGGGGTTAGACAGTGGATCAGTACAGCCTTCTTCCAGCTAATAGAAACATTTCCTTACCTGGCAGACCTGTGGAGGAAATTTATGTTAACACTGCCTGTCTGTTTCATACAGCTTACTACTACTCCTGGGATTCGAACCACTCCTGTTTGTGCAAAAGGGTGCAATAAGGTTGTGTTGCATCACAATGGGCTATTTAGGAACTGCTGTTGTTTGTTTGACTGTTTTCTGCCTAATACTATCTTGGTTGGACAATCTGCTCTTGAAATTCTCACATTTATGCATAGCAGATAGTTCTTGCACTGTGTATTAACACTTTGACATATTACAATCTGGAAAGCAATGGTTAAAATTAAGCACTGCTGTAGGGGATACAGTATAATACTTTACACATTACTATTCGGGGATCAGATCTTGGTGCATGGAACATTTCATATAGTTGATCTTCTGTTTTACAGCTCCACAATCATTGTCAGATGAGTCTCAATTAATTCATGCTGTCAGAGTCATAGTTGCTGTGCAGAACCTGTACACATTTAGTCATACCACCACTTACCAAAGTAAACACAACAGTCTGGAGTTTTTAGTATTATTGAAAGGTACTGACACTTTTATTGATAGATATCCTGTACATCACTATTACTTTGCTAATGTCATTTATTCATTACACACAGTACACATTTTAACCTACTGGCAGTTGACATTTTACTCCTTTCTATTTATTTTTCCTGAATACTGCAAGCAAGATTTGTACTCCCCAGCCTCCCGGCACAGGTTTAGCAACCTGCTGGCATGGGCATCTATGTTTGCAGCCCTCTCGTCTGCAGCTCTACAGGAGATAAAGAAACATTTATGCATACCTATAGATCACATACACAGGCTGGACTTTGGTAAACACTAATTCATACTGATACTTACACACTTCTGGGACATTCTATGCCTGTGCATCTTGGGTCCACTGGTCCAAGAGGTCTCTCTTCCTATGCTTGATGTCAGGGAAATGGTGCCTGACCTGCTCACCAGTTCGAGGGATGCCAGTACCACTGGTGAGATCACGTGCAAGACTGTCCCAGGCTTCCACTTTGTATTGTAAGCCCTGGTACTGGCCCTGCAGCTGTCTCTCCTCATGGTCTTGCATTAGGAGTCAAACAATGACCCTGGCCCTGGACTCCTGAATGCACCAGCTCTGCGCCCAAAAGTGCAATCCCTTTCCTACGCCAGCCATAGTATCTGCAAAGATGAGCTACAACTGGTTATGGCTGTATTCTGCCTGCAAGGTTTAAATAGGGCCAAATTCCCACCCTTTGCTGTCATTGGACCATTTTGAATATGCTGAGCTAAGCTAAGTGACACACAAACCCGCTTAGCTAAATTTGGCAGTGCTTAAAGGGTTAGATGTTGAGCACTGCTTGCCAATGCGCAAATCCACTTAGCTGGGCTACTTATTACTTAGCATTTACATTTAATTGATGCTTACACCAGCTTAGCATAGCTAAGCACTACTTAGCTTTGCTCAGATTTAATTTTATAGAGTATCAGGATTGTGGGATTGATTCATCATTACTGACATATTATAATAGGCTTAAGGATATAATAAGGAAGCATACCTATTCTATTAGAATTAAGTATGAGAATAAAGCATTGGCCAAGCACGTCATGTCAGAAGGCAAACATCATAAATTTAAGTTTCGAGTTATAGATAAGGTACATGAGTCTCTAAGGATGGGAGACATCCGTAATCACACTGAAAGGGTGGAGTCAACATGGATCCTTAGGATGCAATCTTACAAGGGGAAAGGCTTGAATGGTCAGGTTCCATTGAAACCTGTCCTTAAAGCAAGGAGATTGTTTAGATGAAGTTCTTTATATACTTTGACATTATTCATTTATGTGTATGTATATATATATATATATATATATATAGAGAGAGAGAGAGAGAGAGTTTTTGTACATATATTTTTAATATATGTTTTATATGTATTTATGTAAGTCTGTTTTATTGTAGTTAGAAGTTGTATAAACTTATAATATATAACATATTACTGTGCTTCTATGTGTTTGAGAGGGGTGGCATGATGCATGTATTTGATTGGTTAGATAGTAGTATCAGGAAAGTGGTCTTTTTTCTTTTTAACATCTGATGAAGCAGTGTTGGAGTATAATTGTGAAAGCTCTTATTCTGTTTGAATAAATACATTTATTTTTATTAGTCTATGTTGTAGTCCATATTTTTAATTTGTGGTGTTAGCTGTGCATTCCAGATACCATTTTTCTTACATTGAACTTGTTTTTTGCTCTGTATCTGGATTTATTCCTTTCCCGGAGGCTTGTTTGTTGCTTATTATTATAATTTTATGTTTATCTTCCATGACATCCCCCTATGTGCTTTCATTACATTATATTCTTGTGTGACTACACTGTATGGGGCACTTGTGCTTATATGGGGGTTTCACATCTTTTCTAGACTGACACCTCACTTTTGGACCTGCTACACTACCCTGGTTGACAAATATTTACTACCTCATTTAATAAAACAAAAACATTTTAATACTGCTTCCCCATGTAAAAGTAAACAGACTTACTTGGGACTCAAACTGTGAGTGCTCGCATGCAAAGTGGAAGCTTTAACCACTATGCTATCTTGCCTTGATAGCTTTAGTTGTATATTTCTATTTAGCTCCTTGGGATATTTAAGCTATGCTAAACACAGCTGCACAATGCACACACCTGCTCAGCTACATTTAAACTTCACTCGGGATAGAAGATTTTAATTTTCTTCTCACTTTAGGGGTATGCAAATACCTCTCAGTCTCTTGGGCAGGACATCCGTACAACTACATCACACATGGGGAGACTCTAGCCACAACTGGGGACACTTTTTAATTGTTTCCTCTTGGGAACATGATGGTGTTGAGTTATTTGGTATGCCAGCATGTACACTGGCATACCGATCTGGTCATCCTCTGCTGGTCTATACTGTGAAGGGGTGTGCCTGTCTGTTTTCTACATTTCATTGTCTGTGAACACTGTTATTATTTCCATTTGTGCCCACGGACACTGTTGTTGGTTTTCAAAGTGCCATAATGGCACTTTCTGAATGCAGGTGGCATGTTAACTGTGTGAGCACTGCTGGGACATGGCCCCTGCATTCATTTATGCCTCATGTCTATGTAGCTTTACAGCATCATGCCTTTATGAATATGCAAGGTGCGCTGCTGTGCTATACAGATATGAACCTCTCCGTGCAAGAATAGTGCTATTCTTGTACGGAGTTTATTGAATCCCAGGATATATTTGTTTATTTACATTTATTTACCAGGGAAGTCTGACTGGGAATAACAACACCTTTTTAGTGGAGGCCCATGGGGAAAAGCTTCATGGTTATATTAAGATAATATGCAAAGCATCTATTAAATCACAGGCTTATTATGACACTGTACAAAATCTATTAAATCAAAGGCAATAATAAGTTTATAACAAAGACGTGAAAAGTTCAACAAGGAATTTATTGCATTGTGCAATACTCATATATTAAAGTGAATGCTTATAAAAATTATAAAATCATGCAAAGACAGTTTTAAAGGTAGCACTCTAGTGCACATACATTGAAGTGAATCCTTTATACAATGTTAACACAAAAACAGTTTTGGTGGTTGCACTGTACAATACACATATGTTAGATAGGCACTGCAGTAGTAAGGGATTAATGATTTTTGGGTTCCCAGGTGGGGTTGATGCAAGTGTGAAAGAATGAAGAGAAAGTACGATATATTGCTGTGTAGTAGAAAGGAGAGCCTTGGATATGAACAGAGAAGAAGCTGAGTGTGAGATGAGATAGAGTTGAACTTCTGTGAGTAATGAGCTAGTGAGGAATATATAGCTGAAGATATGAGTTTGCTTTTGAATAATTCCTAAAAGTTCCAGGTTTAACTGGAGTCCAGGGTGTTATTTTATTTTATGGGAGGCAATTGTATTATCCAACATGACAAGTGTAGACATTATACTAGGCAGGGTGTGGCATTTTTTCATGTTTGTGAGGACCAGATCTAGGATATTACCTTCACTAGTGGGCATATGGACTAGCTAGTTTTCGGTGTTTGTTTGCAAAGTCCATTAATCTTGGTGTCAGTATGTTTGGGGTTGTTCATGATTCCAAGTTTATAACAGGGTAGTTAAAATCAACCATGAATACAGTGTTAAGGTGAATGGAGAGTATCTCCAGTATGCTTAAGTATATGTTATTGGTTTTCTGGGCAATAGAGGGGGACCTATAACTTGCAAGGATATGCTATTGGACTTTGCTTATGGTAATTTGGATGTGGAGAAGCTCAAACATTTCATACTGTTTGACCAGCCTGAGGTTTGTTTGTTTTTGATGTAAATTGAGACACCTTTTGTCCCTTCTTTTGCAGACACTGGTCTAAATGTGTGGAAGTCTTTATAGTCCTGCACTGCCATGGTGCTTACCACAGCTTTAAACCATGTCTCAGTAACTGCACAGAAATCTACATTCCCCAGGGTGAAAAGAGCATGCAGGGAGTAGAGGTTTTTGCTTAGACTCCTGACATAGAGCAGTAACACCTTTAGATTTTATTGGGTTTGTTTTGTTATGTCAAAAGTTTTAGCAATTCCTAAAAAGGCACCATGGGGTTTACAAGGTTTTAGTCAATATTCAAAAGCATAGAAGAGACAGGTACAGGCCATCACTGACAAAGCAGCATGGTCTGGCAACCATATTCACCTAGGTTGACAAATATTGTACCTACTTAAAATGACACAAAAAACTAAGCCAATTATTAATGTCAGCTATCTTTATATTGTGGTATCATCCTTGGAGAATGTAGAATGCTGCTTAATGCTGTGCTCATACCAGCCTGGGACACATAGTTCAAAAGCTCCGTCATGTCTGTCATATAATCTAGGGAGATATGTCTCAGGTTGTATAAACCCACATGGACTATATGAGTGAGTCATACTGGTAACTGTGGTTCAACAACCTGAGTGATTGAAGGACAGCTTGTTGTCCACATAGGTTCTCAGGTCTCTAACTACCATATCAGCTTTCATGAATATGCTTTTAATATGACATCCACAGTGGACATCATGCTTCCTAATGGACACTATTATACATTTGTGACATTTAATTTTAGTCTAGCTATTTAGCTATTTAGTACATAAACATCATCCTGAGATAAAATAAAAACCACAAATAAAAGGAAGCCTCGAATAAGTCAAAAAATCAGTAAGGTAACTGATAGAGTTGACAAGCCCCACTGTACTAAGTAGTTTGTCAACTCTATCAATTACCTAGCCGAATTTTTTGGCTTATTCGAGGTTTCTTTTTATTTAGCTATTTATCTGTGAAAGGACCTCTTGGAGAATCTTGCTGTCTTCCTGAAAATGTATGATAGTACTAAGTTTACAGTTATCTGTGGACTTGGTCAGCCACAAACATTTTACATTAGCTTTGACATCTGAGAAATAAATGCAGAAGATGAGCGGCCTAAGGACTGACCCCTGGGGATACCTCTATTGACAGGTCTTTTCCAGGAGGTAGAGCTGCCCATCCTAATTTCCAGGGTTCTGTTTGTCAGCAATTATCTATCAAATGAGTTACCCAGGAATTAGCTTTCAGCTAGTAGAGGTTATCAATGATACCCAAGTGTGGGATAGTATTGAATGTCTTCTTAAAGTGTAGATATGCAATGTGTACTGATTTTTCCTCATTCATTGTGTCAACAACCTTCTCAAAGAAATCAACTGGGTTAAGCATGCAGGATCTGCCCTTGACAGAACCAAATTGGCTTGGGTCAAGACTGTGTAGGTGACCTGTGTCTTTATTTATTAATTCCATAATGATCCTCTCCATATAGATGAGGCTGGTCAGACTTCTGGGTCTATAATTATCAGGTTTTGTTTATGTCCTACCTTTGTGTAGTGAGAAGACTGCTGCTGTCCTCCATTCATACAGCACAAAGTCTGTTTAGAGACAGATATTGAATAGCTTTTGTAAAGGGTTTAACAGGACCTGCTTCAGGCACCAGAAGCAATGCCCCTGGTTTTGCAAAGTGCTTTAAGGACTTGTTCTTGAGATATTGGAGGGTGGTGTAGGTACAGGTATGTGATCCGGGAATGTAAGGGAGAGAGGGGGATGAACTTAGAGCTAAATGTATCTCCTAGTAGACTAGCTATGTCCTCAGGGTCTGAGTATGTGGGATCTTTTACTGTTAGCTCTGCTCAGTGCTAGACATTGTTTCTGAAGTTTCTAACATAGCTAAAAAAGGGTTCATAGTTGTCTTTACCTGGGTGGCTATGTTTACCTCATATCTAGCTTTGGTTGATCTGATCAGGGACCAGAGCTCCTTGTTAAGTTTAACATAACTATTTTTGACATCATGATAGTTACTTTTATTCTTGCATGCAATGAGTTTTTTTTTTTTTATTTTATTGCAGAGCCCATTTATATGTGAGTTCTACCACATGGGTTTGTGTTTACTTTTAAATTTGATTTTGCATTTGCTACCAAGGGGGGACAAATGCATCTATGCAGCTATTCACATATGCATAGAATTTGGCAGTAAAGGAATTTTTGTACAAAGTGGATTAATCAGGTTGGAAAGGGGTGTTGAATTTAGGCAGGACATCACTCAGTCTTCATTGATTAGCCTTTGCATAATTTCTGAATTCTTAGATATTTGAGAATACTTCACAGCTTCAGACTTATTGTGAATGTTACTGATTTATGATCTGATTTTATGAGGGAGGAAATTGCAACCGGTGAGGAGCATAGCTGTCCCATATTAATGAGGACCAAGTACAGGATTATTTTGCCATAGTTGGAGAGTGCTGACTGGTCTAGAGAGTTTGCATTTATGCAGTCCAGAAATATCTGGGCATACATATTAGGGGATGTACAAGTCGCCAGTGGATGGAGGGGTACTTGAAGTCCACTAATGCATAATGATTCCATACTAGTCAGGTATGCGGTATGGGCCAAGGGAGACATAGACGGGGTCCTTTTGGGTTAGCTATGATGTGATTAGGGTTTTGTTAATGGTAAGTTGAACATGAAGGACTTCCAGGTCATTAGCAGATTATATTTCATGTTTTGAATATGGAGTCACTACCACCTTTAGTGCCTTCATCTATTGTGGTGGACCTGTATATGTGGTAGGTGTTGAAACCCTACACTGATGGGATGGTGTCAGTGGTCTTGAACCAGGTGTCTGTGACAAAGCATATATCAAGGCATTTCAGGGTAAGCAGTGCCTGTAGGGAATGAAGATTTTTGTTGAGGATCCTAGCACTGAGCTGCAATACCTTTACGTTATACAGATTTTATTTTGTTGATCCATTAGTTTTTGAAGACTGACATTGCCTAAAAAAGGCAGTATGGAGGTTGACAATGTTGTAGTCAGCATTCAAAAGTCTTGTGAAGATAGGTGTAGGCCATCCCTGGCAATGCAGTTAGGACTATTTATCATTTCCACCCAGGCTCATCTATAGGACCCCATTCATGTACATGGATAACCCTCTCCTCCTCCAAACAGGTTCAAATATATGTGAGAGATGCAACTATTTAGCCAAACTGGAGGCTGAGCTCTATCATCTCAAAACTGGTGTAACCAGTCAGGAGGAGAAGGTAACCTCACACAACACAATTCCAGTATCACATAGTCCCACCACATCAGCAAACCAAACACATAAATACACAAAAACATACTCGGAGGCTCTAAATAAAAATCTACCTAAGCAACAGAGACCTCCAAAGCAGACATCCAAGCAAACGCTACCTCAAAACAAAACACACACAACATATAACCCACAAAGTCAGTGTGCCAAGCAGCCACAGGCCTTAAGGCTGAATAACACACCTGATACTCTTGTTATAGGTGACTCTATTGTCAGACACACTGACGTCCCGCTCACCAGGCTGAATAAAGAGAAAGTCACGGTGAGCTGCCTGTCGGGTGCTAGGATATGACACATAACGCAAGCACTCAGGTCACTCCAAAGCAAATACAAATATGACTCAGTCATTGTACATGCTGGAGTGAATGACCTGAGACGTACCTCCCTGGACTACATGAAAAGAGACATAGAGGAGCTCTCTGATCATGTAGCCCAGGCTGGTATGACCCTGACTTTGAGCAGCATCTTACCCTCACCTAGAATGATGCAGTGTCTGTCAGCCTGGGATGACATGCTCGACAAGCCATGTTGCTTCGCTAGGGACGGCTTGCACCTGTCACCACTGGGCTTTCGGATATTGGCAAAGGCTCTTGCCACCCCCATAGTGCCATTTTTAGGCAAGGCTCAAAAGTCAAACCCACCCCCATAGACAGCACAAGGAACAAGAAACTAAGGGTAATGCTGCTAAATGCCAGAAGTCTTAACCTCAAGATGCACGCACTCGAAGCTCTCCTCAGTATGGAGAACATCGATATCTGTGCAGTGACATAAACCTGGTTCAAGGCTCCAGAGAGCACCCCAGCACTACCAGGCTATACCTCGTATTATGCTTTTCAGCCCCAAAACCCAGACCGAACCACAAAAGGAGGAGGAGTTTCCATATTTATCAAGGATATCCACACCTTCAGGTTAGTGGCATTGCACGAAGTATCGGAGACCATCCATGTGCAACTAACAGTGGGCAAGACTGCTTTTCAGTTTATAGCATCCTACAGACCACCCTCTCAAAGTCAGGAATCCCATTCGGCTTTCCTGAAAACATTGGAGAACATGAAGATCTCTCTGAACACCATTATATTGGGTGACTTCAACTACCCAAACATTGACTGGGAGCACTACTCAAGCCCCAGCACCTTAGCCCAAAGATTCCTGGAAATTATAAACTCAAATGCTATGGAACAACTAGTCACCACTCCCACAAGAGGGGACAACATACTAGACCTGATCATTACCAACATGGGGACTCTATGCTCCACACCAGAAGTATATCCCTCATTGGTAAGATCAGACCATAAATTAATTTCACTGGATGTCCACATCCCGACCCCACCCCCAGCCCAGAAAACCACAGTGAAAAACTTCTCAAAAGTGAACTTATCACTTCTCAAAACTGAAGTGGAATCCTTCAAGGCCCCAGGGCCAGTGGAAACTACAGGCCAAACTGCAGAATCCTATATAAATGCATTCTACGGACATCTCCAGGAATGCATGGATCATGCTATCCCAAACAAAACCAAGACCCAATAATCCAAAGGCAGGCGCCCAGTCTGGTGGACCCCTGCCATAAATAAACTGTACAACAGAAGGAGGAAGCTACTACATGATAGAGCAAAATCCCTAATAGGGAAGGCATCTCTGATCAGTACTAGCAAAAAATTATGATCCCTCATAAAATCCTCCAAGTCCAGCTTCGAGAGAAAAATTGCACAGGACACCAAAGACAATCATAAGGCTTTTTTCAGTTATGTTAGAAACCTGGGATGCAACTCCCAGACTTGTTCTGAGTTGATTCTAAATGACAAAATACACTGAACCCACAGACATCGCCAATATCCTGGCAGACAGGTTCAGTGCAAACTTCTCCACCCCCTCCCCCCCAAAAGAGCAAGTATCTATCCCGGCAGAGGGCTGCCTCCCAAACATCTCAGATTCTCAGGTGAAGGCTGCCCTCTCCAAAGCAAAAAACGCTGCTTCCATGGGACCAGATGGTGTCCCAGGTTGCGTCCTACATGAACTACAAGAGGAACTAATCCCTCAAATAAAACAGCTATACAATCTCAGCCTCACTACAGGATAGGTGCCCACAAAATGGCGTCCAGCAACAGTGGTCCCACTCCACAAAGGTGGAGCCTCTACGGACCCTGGAAACTATTGCCCCATAAGCCTGACTAGCTTAGTCTGCAAGGCTATGGAGAGGATCATCATGGAGCTCATACACAAAGACATTGGGGACCTACAGACACTAGATCCTACCCAGTTCGGCTTTGTCAAGGGCAGATCCTGCCTTTTGAACCTGGTTGACTTCTTTGAAACAGTCACCAAAGCCATAGATGAAGGGAAGGTAGTCCACACAGCCTATCTGGACCTTGCAAAGGCATTTGACACAATACCCCACTCGGGCATCATAGATAAGCTATCCAGCTTAAATATAAACCCCTATGTCACAAGATGGGTCGCAAACTGGCTCAAAGACAGAATCCACAAAGTGAGAGTTGCTGGAGCCATGTCAGACTCGAAACCGGTCACAAGTGGCGTCCCACAGGGTTCTGTCCTGGGACCACTCTTGTTCGGTATATACTTTTCCGAGGTACAGGCAAACGTGGGAGGACTATGGCTCACCAAGTTTGCAGACGACTGCAAACTTGGCGCCATAATCAACTCTCCAGCTGACACAAACATCCTTCAGAAAGGTCTCACAGAGACAGATAACTGGTGCCAGCACCATGGTTTAAAGCTAAATGCCAAAAAATGTATAGTCATACCCTTTGGCAAAAACAATGCGCCCACAAATTACCACATAGGCGGAAACCCATTAAGTACAGAGAAAGTTATTAGGGACCTGGGGACCCAAGTTGATAGCAATCTTTCCTTTGAAAACCACATCGCCAAAGTGGTTAGAAAGACCTTCCACATAGCCCACCTCATCACGAAGGGTTTCACATCTAGATCAAGAGAGGTAATCGTGCCTCTTTATTCATCCCTCATCAGGCCCATCATAGAATACAATGCCCCTTTTGGGATGTACCTTACCTGACACCTGCAGCAATTAGAAAGACCCCAAAAGTATCTCACCAAGAGGATCAAGGGTCTCAAACAGATGCCATATGCTGCTCGGTTAAAAAAACTCCAGCTCTACTCAGTTGCATACCGCCTACTTTGAGGCGATCTATGCCTGACATACAAAGCTATGTCAAATCCAGAGTTAATGGACATGCTCCACCTCAGTAAATCTAAATCCCTTAGAGCCACACGCTCGAGGGACTTGAACCTCAGCACAGAAATAAATAGAAATTGCTGGAGGGACAGGTTCATAACCCAGAGGCTCCCTTCGCTCTGAAATAGAATTCCAGTTCATGTGAGGCAGAGCACCTCACTGAATCTCTTCAAGAAGAATCTCGATAAGTGGATGGGGGATCATAGGTTTGTCCCAGGGATTACTCCCGTGTCACTATTAGACAGAGGCACAGTAAACTAAACCTTAAAAAGGGCACAGTATACTCAAATCAAGGGGTGGCGTAAGCCATACAGAATTGGGCTAGGCTTATAATTGCCCCAGGGCAGATAGCCTAGTATGAACCTATGAACCTATGAACCTATTTGAATGATACCTGAAGCTAAGCCAGTTGTCAAAGTCAATAATCTTTTGTACATATTGTGGCATCACTCTCAGTGATGGTAAAATGTTGCTCAGTGCTAGGTTCATACCTGGATTGGTCACATATTCAAAGATCTCCATCATGTCTCTCTTCATATAACTCAGGGAGGTAAATCTCAAGTCATTTACCTCCACTGTACTATGACTGTGTCATATATGCACTTGTGGTGTAAGACACTGGACATACTTGATTTGGCAAATCCTGGCACTAATAGGCAACTAATTATGTTTATTTCTTTACTCACTCTATGAGGGGCAAATCACTGTATCTCATTATGGAGTTACCTATGACTAGGATGTTGGATGAAGTGGACATTTTCATAGTGAGCTTTTGATCTGAGAAACTAAGAGCCTTAGATGCATGTTTCATGGTGGGTGCTACATGTGTTGAACGTTTATGTGGTTGCTGAGGATACTTCTTTCTTAGGTTACATTTAGGAAATCTTTGTGGTTTATGCTTGATTTGTATGGTATGTGATAGCTATAGTGTGGTATTGTATGCTACTGAAGGCATCTTTCCTATCTGTAGTGGCTTTGTATGAGAGATTGTCCTCCAAAAACATTATATAACTACATCTCTCAAACACTGTGAAAGTCTGTTTAGGTAGTAGGTGATTGTCAGTAAGGGTGTAGGACACTGAATCGAATGTACAGTGTCTCCCCACCCTACAGGTCAACATCCTTATTTTGAATGCACTCAAAATGATACAATCTATGTATGCTCCAGGGATTACCTTGGAGCTGAGTAAACCAACAGCAAGTTTTTTTGCAGGGGGGGCAAGCTACCCTGTGCCCAGTCCCCCCACTAATTATATGTACTAACTCCAAGACTGCACAATCCACAGGGAAAGTTAATATTCCCCATACTCAGAGATTGTCGATCTTGTACATCTGTAGACCCCTTGTCTGTGTCGACCATTTGTCATTGACCTGCTGTGTGTCAGGACACTGTATATTCAATACAGTGTCCAGCACCTGTCAGTAAATATGGGACAATTGCTATATTGTCTTAGGATGCCCATTTCAACTAAGTCCATTACAGAGACAGTTGGAAACTGGAAGCCCACGGTTCCAGATGCTTATTAATGTGGGCTGAAGGGGGAGTAGCACCTATGAGATTTGGAGTTGATTTGCTATCTGTCTAGCTGTGGAGACAGTGCTAGTATCAACAGAGATGCACATATCTTGGAATTAATAATGTTTTGCTTCTTCTCTCATCAAAAGCAAAGAGAAGAAACAATTCCATGTTGTTTCCTGAGATGTACTACAAACCCAGATGTTGATAGCTTAAGTGTACTTGTTATAGTCTTCTGTTGGTATAATCCCTGAATCATACCTCTCAACTGTACAAATTTTTGCAGAATGCCCAGATTTTTGCCTCATATTTGTTTTTCATTTTTCATAAAATTTAGGTTTTCTGGTAAATCACTGGCAAGTCATTAAATATCGAAGTCAGAAAATAATAGCAGACATTTATTTCAGGTTTTGTGTCCTTCAAAAAATTCATGCTAACACAAAACTTGGTACACTATCAACTTTCTAAGTTTGTAAGAGCAATATTTAAAATTTGACTCTATTTTTGTGACTTTTTCCCCTCATTATTTATGGCATTGTCCAGATTTCTTGCTTTAAGAGATTGAGAGCTATATCCTGAGTGGAACCTACAGCAGCTGGATGCAACAGAAACCCAAGCTGCCCAAAGATCCTGAAGATGTTCTCACTAAGACTGCAACCAGACCATTCATTGAAATCTGGTACAAACTGCCCAGTCAAAGGCCATGAGAAAATCAGTGCTCCTCTATTCCTTCTCTCACCAGGAGCAAAGGAGTTGCGCTAATCCCAAGCTAGCCCTAAAAAGCAATTCTTAGGCTCTCCAGTGAATGGTAAGCACTAGGAAGATCAGGAAATGATTAGGAAGGTCAGAAAATAATGTCCCTCTGTTTCTTCTCTCACCAGGAACCTTGGCTCATAGTTTTTACATTTATAGTTCTTTTCAGCCTCATAATTTATTTTCTTCTCTGAACACCTCAACAAATGGACATCCTTTTGCTTTAATCCATATGCATCATAACTTGAAGCACTATCTGTACTTACTCTCTGCTCTACCCCATTAATATGCTGGACACATACAGATACAAGGGTCTCATTGACCAGTGTCAATTTGACATGTCTCTTGTTGATTTTTTTTTCCACAAGAGTTCTTGGCAAAAATATTGGTGTAGACTGCTATTATCTTCTCCAGTGGACTATATTTGGTCTAGTCTCTGTGCTATGACTTGCCTTTTTTGAGTGACCCTACACAGCATAGCTCATAGCATGACTAAGATACATAAGTCCCTTCACCATGGTCCAGAAGGGGAAAGATTAGTATACCACCTTAAAGTCACTAAAACAGTGAGTTGAATTAAATGTGTTGGTATGGAAAAGTAACTACCACTATTGTAGAACCTTGGTGAGAATAAAGAACTAGAAGACTGATTAATTCTCAGCTGTTAGAAGACTTTCAGGCTAGAACAGACAACATACCTGTCTCTTTTAAGTCTCTGGAAAGGAAGACGAGGAATATGGTATAATATTAGGCTGAAAATTTCTTTTAATAGTTCTTCAGATGCAGCTACAGTTTGTGTCAGGAATTGTTGGTATACCATTCGTCTGCTGAGCAGCAATAATTGGTTAATTTAAAAGGAGTTATAAATATCCATTATGGTTACACACTTAAGGTAAAGAGGGGGCAATTTAGGATTAGCAGCAGGAAAAATGCCTGCCATTAAGATCTATTTTTCATGTCATGAGAGAAAATAGCTGCAGTTTGACATAATAATGTTTAACCAGTGAGTTGTTGCTAGATGTGAGACATTTAAAAGTGTCTTTCCTTCCTGAAGATGCCTCCTTGTGATCTGTTGTCTTGCAGAAGCAAATGGTAAGTCTTTTCTGTAGAAGATGTGCACATGCTATCACTTAATCTTTGCTTTCTTCACGGCCTAATTTTTAATGGCTAAATATCTGCTTCTCCTCAGATGAAAACAGTTACTGTTATTTCAGCCAATATATTGGTCAGAAGGGATATTTTGTATCTTGTGCTATATCACTGTTATAATTGTCTGAAAGTAGAGGCATTAGGGTACGGAAAGTGGAAAATTCATCAACTCATTACACCAACAAATTATCTCCTGTATATCATCACTATTATCAAAAAAACAAAATATAAGAAAATAAGCATTAATTGTGGAATGAAAACACATGCTGTTTTCTTAGCCCCATTAGAAATGAAAGGGTTAAGGAACACTTGATTGATGCCAAATTTGCCAGTATAGTTTTTTTTTTACTGCACTCTTAGAAATCACGTCTAACAGAAAGTTTCTGTGTTAGACAAACGCTATAAACAATTATCTGTTGAACTGTCGCCAGCCTTTCAAATTTCCATGCAGACAATTATTTTACCACATCTGTTTAAATGAATGTGCAACAGGGTTACTGCACCTTGAAATAAGTAGTAGTCTTAAAGAAAGTAATGGCCAGTGATGTATATATATGCACTTATGGGGAGGAGATGTTTATCTGGCCACTAGGTATCAGTTTGATTAATTTCCCCAAAATAAGATTTTTCTTTCCTCTTGTTTAGTCCACTTATAGGCATTGCCAAGTGGTTTCACTTTTTGTACCTCATTGACTCATGTGTTCCTTCCAAGTGCAAGATCTAGGCAATTATGGACTGGGTGAGAGCCCTATGACCCACTTTTTCACATCCGGGCATGCTTGTTCCCTTGGAAGGCAAGATTCAGGCATTAATTGTCTGTAGTTATAAAATGATCATGCAGGTTATAAACACTCTGAAATTTTACCTCAATGTGACTTCAACAGAACATAAAAAATAGAAAGAATATAAATGAACAGAGAAATAACTTAAATAAAATCACTTTGATTTTAGTCTAAATTTATGTAGAAGGGACAAACTTACAGCACCTTGCAAGTTATAAAAATTCACTCTACTATCGTATTCTAACTCTCAGATTACACTGCCAAGAGGAAGGAAGAAGTATTTGGTTTTGTAATGAAAACAGGTATTCCCCTTTCTGTAAGGTACCTCACCCTCACAGTTAAATATCTAGTTTCAGAAGGAGCTGGGGGTGGGTCTCCCTGCCCTCTGTAAAATAGCTCAAGGCATTTACAATATTACTGAATTAAACGGTTCTACTTTTAAGGTTTTTTTTCCTTGTACAGGTTTTTATATTGTAATTCTGAATCACCATTATTTCTTGCTGAAAACTAATGGTAGAACCAAAACATTTTTCAATAGGATTTAAAATTCAAAAACATTGACAAGACACATTTTGATATTACAGTATGTAAGCACAAACTACTTTTTTGCTGCATAGTGACTTTAACAATAGCAGATCAGTATGTTTCTTAAATATGATATAGCAGCATTTGAGGAAATTGATAACTCTAAATACATTTTATTACATAAGGTTAATTGTCTCAGATCATTACATCAATCATATATTTAGTTTAACATTTCATAAACATTTATGGTATCTTAAACATATGCATCAGACTGTCTGTTATGAAGATATCCCAAAATAACAATATTCTTATATTTTAAGTATTTATTTATTTTGTTCTTTTTTCCAAGGTTCATTTTGATCCCTTTTTACAGCAACTCATATTATTTTATATGAGAAATATATTTCCTATGGAAAATGTTTACTAGCATCAGTTCTAACATTCCACCATGCTTTTTTGCCACTTAACTTTGAAACACTGTTGTTACTCCCTGACTGTATTTATAGCAGGTCCATAACAACTTCCATCTTGTACTCATAATCCATTTTTTTCCAGGAATTTTTTTTTCTAGTTTTGGCTGTTCATTGCTCTTCTGGTTTGCTGAATCCTGATAATTCTGGTTTCCTGATTTGGGTTTTTTATAACCCAGATCCCTATATTTCTTATAATATGACACTGTAATCTTCCCTACTACAGACGATGGGACAATATCTACAAAAATATCTAGTCCAATCGATATATATATATATATATATATATATATATATATATATATATATTATAAACTGACTGTGTCTAATATATATATATATATGCATAAACTGACTTTAGTTGCTACAGAGTAATACATGAAATAATGAAACTGAAATGTTTGTGAAGAGTAAAATGTTTTCAGGTGCTTTTAGCAAAATTTAAACTCCTCATTCAGACCTGCAAAACAGATGCAATGCTTTTTTAAGAAAATATGAGAAAACTGTCATTTGACTTTCAGAAATAAAATGATTTAGTTTGAACTATATATTCCTTTCAAATCTTTTAAAGCTTATGAGGTCAATATTAACATCTCAACAGCACAGCAAAGCTGATGAAGTCTAATAAGCTTCAGTATCGTGCCGTGGGTTTGAGATTGATATTCACGGTATGACACTCAGCTAGACTGAATTGTATCTATATCATCCCAACAGAGTGCCTGCAGAAAAAATATAATAATGTTATTGTATTACTTTAATGACCTAGACAATGTAATCACTCTACTTTAATAAACACAAGTTTAAGGCAAGATAATAGTCCACAGAAAGTACATGGTAAGTCATGGTATAATACGCAACAAATATGTAATTAATGATTATATATTTACCACGCATAATGCAATATATAATTAATATGTAATTAATATGTAATTAATGATTATACATTTATCATACAGAGATGCAATAATAGCACTTTATATTTTATACGTCTGCAAGAAGTAGATCTTTTAGAAAACAATTGGCATTAATGGGTAACCCCCATGCCTTAAAGACATCATCTAATTTTATAGACCACATTATTTAATCAGATTAAGCATTTCTAAAAATGCATTTGTTAGCAAATACTTGATAAAATCTACAAGGCTGTGTGTTCTTGCATCTCTTTTCAGTTTTCTTCTCTGGCATGCATTCTCTACTGTTTCTATTTGCAGAAAATAAAAATTTCCCTCTCTCTGTGTGTGTGTGTGTGTGTGTGTGTGTGTGTGTGTGTGTGTGTGTGTGTGTGTGTGTGTGTGTGTGTGTGTCTCTCTCTCTTTCTTTCTCTGCCTCCCTCTCTCTCTATCTATCTTTAAATGGCTTATGCTAACATATTTGTACTCTTATGTCATCTGGCCTTGTTTTAAAAGGTCTCAGAGGTGAGCATCTTTCCCTGCAGCAGCCTGTGTCTCCCCAGCCAGCACTTGCCGTAATCCATTGAGCATTCAAACTATAATAAACGCTTTAAAGCTTTTAACATCTTCTGCTTTGAATTATCTCCGACCATTACTTCCCCTTAAATGATGTTATAAAATAAAAGTCATTTATGTGGCTCCATGATGACTCCATTGTAATTCTGTTTCCCAGGGAAAAGTTTTAGCATCTTCCGGAGTTTATATCTTTCTCTCTCTCTCTTTCTCTGTCTCGTTCTCTTTCTTTCTGCCACTCTCACATGTAAACATACCAAACTCTTACACTAATACTGTGTGTGTATCTATGCACATATATTATATAACCATACACTCTGCAGACATATCCATAAAATATACACATTTATATATATATATATATATATATAAATATGTGTGTAGACAGAGAGATTGAGAGTGAGAGAGGCTAAATGCAGGCTAAATTATCTTGTTGCCTTCCAGCACATGGGTATCCTGGGAAAAGATTTTTATACTTATCAATCCTTACTGAATTTTACTTAGATAGTGTTTGACTGTTATGGAATACCAAACCTAAGAACTCAACGATAGCACCAGTTTTTAGAAAACACTCATGGGATATCACAGAACACATATCATACTTTGACATTTTACCCACTGCTATATAACATTATTGTGTTATATAAGAAATCATTGTGCCAAAATAAATAATACATGTATTCTGAATACAAGATCAGCTCCTAAAATAACTAAATTGCAACTATGAGCCTGTACTTATTCAGACACAGAATGAAGAAGAGTAAAATTAGATGATGTTTTTTGAAAACTATTTATGTAAAACACGTCAGCACTAACATCTGATACTGAATTTATATTTGTGGAAGAGAATAATTCAGCAAAGACTGAAGAATATTTTATAATATAATTCTGACAGAAACATATTTCATTAAATAATAGTGAATGGCTCTCTGCTGACATAAAACAGGTCAAGTGCATTTGAGAAAAGATATTTAATTTTGGGGCTCTACTGTATTTCACTAAAGCAGGGAGTAAAGTATGCAAGTAAAGGAGAAGCTTTATCAAAATAAAAAACATAGATATTAAGAGCTGCTAACAAACTCCAGTCTGTAAACCTCGATTTGAAACTACCATTTTCAAGTTGCAGGCTATGCTGTTCAAAGTAAGTCCAGTGTGACAAGTTAGACATATCAATATTTTTTTCACCATCCGATGCAGGCAATGTACTTGTGCTTTATCCATATCATTTATTCTGATTAGTTCCTGTTGCCAGGGTCTTTAAATATCAATTGAGACCAGTAATGATGCATGCATACTTGCAGTGCATCAGTACTCTTATGGAATGGCTTTGACAAGGCAGATAGCCTCATTTTTATGCTTGATAATAAACTGCTATGAACCTGCAGCACCATTTCATGACTGGAGAAATAGAACAGATTTCTAAGGATGCCTATCTTCATATCTTCTATCTGTTCTACACACTTGTCTTATATTAATCAAAACTAGAAGTACCACTCTCAGATCTTTCAGCAAGATGATGTAATAATACTACTGACATCATAGTGTCCATGATATAATGCATTAATGGAATAGATGATATGGTGCCTACAAGGCAGCTTTAGTATTAGTATATGCATTGTTTATATATCTGATGATCTGCATTGGTATGTGCAACAAAATTCACAGGTTATGGAGATTGTTCTGTGCATAGTCATATATGCATTATATCTCTCTCATAATGTTTTCCTTACTGCCTTTCCAGAATTTTTGTAATAATGACACCATACATTTCTGTTGCCTGTTTTCCACTAATAAAACAGCAGAATTCTTAAGTTCTGAATATTTTGCTTCTGTATGTTTTCAAGCATGACAGTGTGCATAATGTCAGGTTACTGCATCCATAACCCCCCCCCCACCCACCCAGTAGCAATATATCATTTGCATGTGTCTTGATATAAAGGTTTCTTTTCTTCATTATGTAGACACACTATCAGAGTTGATTAGTATATGCTGGTAGCAAAATTGCAGCATTCACAGAACTTGGAGTACCTTTGATATTTTATTGTAATACACCAGACATTGGTGCTAGAGACCCTTCTACCTGTACCTCAATATATGAAGACAAAAGTGTGTAAAACTATTGTTTGATTCCCACTGAATATAATAATAACACTTGTAAACTGAAAGCTGATTTCTGACTGCATCCCACTGCGGAAGGATAGCTTTGCTTCTTATGATGCTTCTTGCATGTGGATAAGAGGTAACCCAGAAATACAAAACGAAAAGCTTGTGATATCCAAAACAGGATATATAACACAGTTGAGAGGAAGTGATATCAAGAAGTCATCGTTCTTCAGACAAAGAACAGTGATAAGCTGAAATTTTCTGCTTCAAAATGTTGTCAGTTTTAATCATGTAAATTAAGACTTCAGGATGGAGTACTTTGCCTGCAGTCTGTAAGTTCTCCTTGTATGGAATTGTCACTCAGTCTCTAATTTCGTCCTGCACAAATAGACACTGTTATAAAAGAACTTATGATCCTGCTAATTGAACTGTAGATATGTCTGTGGTGTGCGTATATGTGTCCATGTGTGTTTTTTGTGTGTGCGTGTCTGCCTGTCTGTTTGTCTATGTGTGTGAATATGTGTGTCTTGTGAAGGGCTGGCATCTTGCACATGATAGGTTTTTTGCACTGCTTGACAAACACTGAATAGGTTCAAGCAGATATCAGAAAATGAATGAAGACATATTTTATAGGTTCATGGGGTTTCTTACTATCCTAAAGGCCAAATGAGCCCATTGAGAACTTCATTCACATCACCCAGCACTGTGCAAATCTAACAATGATCCCAGTTAAGTAGACTTTCTCCACATATCCCCTGTGAAAGTTTTCAATCACACATCCGATTATCCAGAATGATTTTAAAGGTTGCTTGGGAAGTACATTGTTTGATAGGTAAGGGCAGCATATTCCAGAAATGGGATATGTTCTGGCTTATGTATTTGTCATGTTAATTGATGTAGTTGATGTGGTAGCATAGGTTTATATCTCGAGAATGGGTGTTTGATTTAACACTAGGTTTATTTAGGTGAAGGAGGTCAAAGAGTGCTGGGTCACTCAGCCTGGAAGGCAAAGCAGCGACCCTCTCAGAGGTCTGTATATCACTGATTAGAGGAGCAGGGCTTTAGTCTACCACTAGACTAATCTAGTACTAAGGATACTGAAATGTGAGATCTTTTTGGTGAAGAAATGTTAAGGTCTCTCAAGCTGATTTAAGTGCTTGGTGAGGTGCATGCCAAAGGGTACATTTTATTCAATGATTCAGTGATGGGCCTAATAAGGGAAACCTAAAGTGGGACTATAACTTCTTTGGACTTTGATGAAATACCATGGTGGATAAGTTGTGGAAGGTAGAATGATTTTGTAAGACAACAGAGATATGGGTGTTAAAGGAGAGTCTGTTGTCAACATACTTAGCCAAGTCTATAATGGCTGTGTCAAATTAAGTGGAATTTTATCTATATAGTAAGTACAATTGATGTTAGATTTGTCAAAGGAAATATGCTGCATTTATTAGTTTTGAAGTTAAGCCCATAGTTAATACACCAAACATTTGTTTGGTCTACACTTGCCGGAGAATTTGAGTATCAGAATAGGATTTGATAACTAGCCCCCCTCCCCCCAGTTTACAATAATCAAGAAACTGGTTAGCCCTATTCAGTTGAAATTAGCCTTTATGCCATGATAATATATAACACAGAGGAGTAGACCTATGACAGAACCTTGTGGGACACAACTGGGGACATTTTGTTTTGACTAAAGTAAATACCGATGACTTGAATAGCATGGGTTCTCTCAAACATCCAATTACCAATCCAGCAAACTATGTTTGTGTTAGTGTTGAGCTGGTATGATTTATAAATCATTCCAGGATGGGGGATAACATCAAAGTCCTTGGCAATGTCTAAACAATGTGAACTGAATGCCTCTTATCTATGGCCTCAGTAATCTTTTCAAAGATCTCAACCAGGTTGAGCAAGCTTAATCTATCATTTACAATGCTGAACTGGTATGTGTCCATGGATATAAGGTCACCTGTATCATTGTTTATTAGTTCAACTATGATACATTCCATAGATTTGCAAATGGTTCTAGCAATACTAATATGCCTGTAATTTCCAAGACCAGTTAATCAAAGGCACCACAAATGCAATTCTCCACACCTCTGGGATGTAGCCAGTAGAGAAACTATGGTTGAAGTGTAGATGGAGAAGGGTTGCTAGCTGGGACTTTATGCTTCTCAGCAGACATCCAGGGATATTGTCAGGACACATGGAAGTAGTTTTTGTTAATTTCGGAAAATAAAAGGACTTGGACCAAACTGATCTTGGGAGGGGTGAGGGGGGGAAAAGGAGGTGACAGATGAGGGGGTGGGTAGAGTGAAGCTTGAAAATAAATTTTCCACATGAGTATTAGCAATGCCATTAAGAGTCCGAGAATGAACTATCATAGGAGATAAGTTCAGTACAGAAATGTAGATTACTTCTAAGCTACCCGACACAGCTGATGAAGGCCTTATGGTTGTGTTTTGAATAAACTGCAATCCTAAGTTCATAGCTGGCCATACATTTCGAAAGACACTTACTCATCAGTTTTAAGTTCCTTTTATAATAATGATGTGGACATCTTTTAGTGATGGCCAGGAGCTTTTTCTTTTTATTATAGAATTTGCTGATGTGGTCATTCCATCATGCAAGTTTACTTCTACACTTCCCATTATGCTTATACCAGATTAGTATGGATGCCTCGATGCATCTATCCAAGAGGAAGTAAAATTCAGAGCAGCAGGCAGCAGACTTAGCTACACATTACTGCAGAGCTATACTATTTATGATTATCAGTAATATCAGTAACTAGTAAATAATTGGCTTTAGAGAAGGCGTGTCCAAAAGGCAGCCTGCAGGCCACAATCTAGCCCATAAAGGGATTGCATCTGGCCTGTGGCATGCCCAGCAGAAAAACAGAATCAGCACGAGTATAATACTAAAATTAATAATCAGATCCAGTCTGGCCACAGTAACTTTGTCCTATGACTTTAAATCTAAATTCAGGACTTCCTAGTTAGTCACATGTTAGTACGTGCATATGTGCATTTAGGAAGTTACAGAATGCAGAACATTGTGGAGTTCTTCTCATTCTGATATTGGTGCTGTTTGGAGCATATGGATTTCTTCTAACTGCTAAGTATGCTGTTTATGTTTGTGTGTGCATGTGTAAATTTCTATGCATGTAGGTGCGTGTATTTGTATGGGCATGTTCATAGGATCATAGGATGGTACTAGGCTATCGGCCCTAGGGCCTATACAAGCCTAGCCAAACAACTCCCCGGATATTTCTTCCCACAATATTTACTTCCCTGGACCCCTGTCTAGCATGGCAACTGACATGATCCCCTGGGTGAATTTCCTATCTCCCATGCAATCGTCAAGGTTCCTTTTGAAGAGGGCCAAGGAGGCGCTCTGCATGACATGTATGGGCAGTCTATTCCAGAGTATGGGGAGTCTCTTGGTCAGGAACCTATCCCTCCAGCATGTTTTGTTCATTGTGATGACAAGGTTTAGATCCCTGGAGCGTATGACTCTGAGGGATTGGGATTTCTTTAAGTGGAACATGTCCAACAGCTCAGGATTTGATATGGCCTTGTATGTTAAGCAGAGATTGCCTCTGAGTAGACGATATGCCACAGAGTATAGCTGGAGTTTTTTTAGATGGTCAGCATAGGGCATCTGCTTTAGGCCTGTGATTCTTTTAGTGAGGTATTTTTGCGGCCTTTCCAGCTGTTGCAGATGTCTTGTGTGGTACATACCAAATGGGGCGTTATACTCTATAATTGGTCTAATGAGGGATGAGTACAGTGGGACAATGACCTCCCTTTTTCTGGATGAAAAGCCCTTAGTGATGAGGTGTGCCACATAGAAGGATTTTCTGACTGTTGTAGCGATGTGGTTATCGAAGGTGAGACCAGTGTCCACCTGTGTCTCTAATTCTCTCATCACACGTTCGGTGTTTAGTGTACTGCCACCTATGTGGTAATTCATGGGTACATGGTTTTTCCCAAAGGGGATAACTATACATTTCTTGACATTAAGCTTGAGCCCATGACTCTGGCACCATAGGTTCATAGGTAGGTACTAGGCTATTGGCCCTAGGGCCTATATAAGCCTAGCCAAATGGTACCCTGGCTTTTGCCACCCAAGAAAATTATTTTCCTGTGCCCCTGTCAAGCAGAGCCACAGAAGTGATCCCCAGGGTGAATTTCCTATCTCCCATCCAATCATCAAGATTTTTCTTGAAGAGTGCTAATGAGGATCTTTGTTGTAGATAGGTAGTTTGTTTCAGAGTATGGGAAGTTCCTGAGATAGGAATCTATCCCTCCAGCATGTTCTGTTTATTGTGGTGGCAAGGTTTAGGTCCCTAGAGTGTGCAGCTTGGAGGGATTGGGATTTCTTTACGTGGAGCATGTCCATCAGCTCTGGGTTTGACGTAGCTTTGTATGTTAGGCAGATATCATCTCTAAGTATGCGATATGCGACAGAGTAAAGCTGGAGTTTTTTGAGACGGTCTGCATAGGTCATCTGTTTGAGGCCAGTAATCCTCTTTGTGAGGTATTTCTGTGGCCTTTCCAGTTGTTGTAGATGTCTTGTGAGGTACATATCAAAAGGGGCATTGTACTCTATAATGGGTCTAATGAGTGATGAGTAGAGGGGACCAATGACCTCTTTTTTCCTGGATGAGAAACCTTTTATGATGAGGTGTGCCACGTAGAAGGATTTCTTGACTACTGTGGCAATGTGATTATCAAAGGAGAGACTACTGTCCACCTGTCTCCCAAGGTCTCTTATCACACTTTTGGTGTTAAGCAGACTACCGCCTATGTGGTAGTTCATGGGTACAGAGTTTTTACCAAAAGGGATGACAATGCACTTTTTGGCATTGAGCTTGAGGCCATGGCTTTGACACCAGGCATCTGTCTCAGTGAGGCCCTTTTGTAGGATGTCCACATCATTAGGAGATTTGATTATGGCTCCTAGTTTGCAGTCATCTGCAAACCTTGTTAGCCAAAGACTTTATGTGTTAGCCTGTACTTGAGAGAAGTAGATACCAAACAGGAGAGGACCTAGGACTGAACCCTGTGGTACTCCACTTGTCACTGGTCTGAAGTTGGATTTAGAGTTTGCTACTTTCACAGTGTGGGTTCGGTCAGTGAGCCAGTTGGCAACCCATCTTGTGACATAGGGATTTATAACTAGTTTAGTGAGTTTGTCTATAATTCCAGAGTGGGGAATGGTGATGAAAGCCTTGGTGAGATCTAGATAGGCTGTGTGTAAAACCTTACCCTCATCTACAGCTTTGGTGACCGCTTCAAAGAAGTCTATCAGGTTTAGGAGACATGATCTGCCTTTTACAAACCTGAACTGGGTAGGGACCAGAGTTTGGAGATTACCAATGACATTGTTTATAAGTTCCATGATGATACGCTCCATAGCCTTGCAGACCAGGCTCGTCAGGCTAATGGGGCAGTAGTTCCTGGTGTCCATAGTGGCTCCCCCCTTGTGGAGCGGGATAACCGTTGCTGTGTGCCATTCAGTGGGCACAAAGCCTGAGGTGAGGCTATGACTGAACATGGTTCTTAGGTGGGGTGCCAGTTTGTTCTGTAGTTCATGTAGAATGCAGCCTGGGATGTTGTCAGGTCCCATGGATGCTGTGTTATTGGCTTTGGAGAGTGCATTTTATACCTGTGCAGCCTTGATTACAGGAACTTTGCATTCTTCCGGTATAGAAATGGACCCTTTAGGGGATGAGAGAGGGGTAAAGTTAGCACTGAACCTATCTGCCAGGATGTTGGCAATATCAATTGGTTCTGTATATTTAGTGTCATTGTGCTGTAACTCAGAGCAGATCTGAGTGTTGCCATTGAGATTCTTGACATAGCTATAGAATGCTTTGTTGTTGTCTTTAGAATCAGTGGTGATTTTGTTTTCGTAACTAGCTTTGGAGGAATTTATGAGGGATCTCGGCTTGTTACTGAGGCTGACCATGGAGTTCCTCCAATCATGGTATTTTACTCTTTTTTGCAACAGTTTCTTTCTTCTGTTGTAGAGTTTGTTTATAGCAGGAGACCACCAGATTGGCTTCCTTTTTTTGGAGGATAGCATCTTGGTTCTGTTAGGGATTACACGATCCATGCACTTGTGTAAGTGCTTATAAAGTGCAATTGTATAGGATTCAGCAGTCGTATCTCTATTGTCCATCAGAATGGGTGTTGTGAAGTTTGCCACTTCTGTCTTAAGAAGCATGAAGTTGGGTTTGGAGAAATTTTTTATGGTGGTTTTCCTAATGGGCTGGGATGTGGATGTCTAGGGTGATTTGCTTGTGGTCGGATCTGACCAACGAGGAATTGATCCCTGGTGTGGAACACTGGTTGCCCATGTTGGTAATGACCAGTTCTAGAATACTGCTGTCTCTAGTGGGGGTGTGGATAAGTTCATAGGTTCATAGGTTGGTACTAGGCTATCAGCCCTAGGGCCTATACAAGCCTAGCCATAACAATTCCCTGGCTATTTCTTCCCACACTATTTACTTCCCTGGACCCCTGAACCAAGAAATTGGAATTTATGAATTCCAGAAAAAGTTGAGCACAAGAGTTGGTACATGAGTAGTTTTCCCAGTTAAAGGTGGGATAGTTGAAATCACCCATTATTAGGCATACTGTACCCTAATATTTTCCAGTGTATCAAGAAATGAGGAGTGGAAATCCTGGGACATGGTGAGGGATCTGTAGCAAGCTATAATTTGCATTGCGGTCTTGCCCAGAGTTAGTTGTACTTGGATAATCTCAGATGCATTATGCTGAGCAACTAACCTGGAGGTGTGGATATCCTTAATGAATATGGGCACGCCTCTGTCTTTAGTGCTTCAGTCCAAGTTAGGTAGCCGAAAGGTGTGGTATGAATTATAACCTGGTAATGCAGGGGTGCTCTCTGGAGCCTTGAACCAGGTCTCTGTCACTGCACAGATGTCAATGTTCTCCATTTTAAGGAGTGCCTCAAGTGAGTGCATTTTGAGGTTTAGACTTCTAGCATTGAGTATCATTACCCTCAGATTTTGCTTGCTTGTACCTGTTACGGTGGTGAATTTGTCATTTGAATCTTGCCTAAAAAAGGCACTAAATGGGTGGCAAGAGCCTTAGCCAGTATCCAGAATCCCAAGAGCGACAGTTGCAGGCCATCTCTGGCAAAGCATCGTGGTTTGTCAATCATGTCATCCCAGGCCAACAGATACTGGATCCCCTTAGACTGACACCAGAAGCTTAGCCAATTGTTGAAGTCAATCATTTTGTCCTTGTACTGTGGTATCATTCTGGGTGAGGTAGGATGCTACTCAGTGCTAGGGTCATACCTGCCTGGGCTACAAGATCAGAAAGCTCCTCCATGTCTCTTTTCATGAAGTCCAGGGAGGTACGTCTCGGGTCATTCACACCAACATGGACAGTGACAGAGTCATATTTGTATTTGCTGTGGAGTGACCTGGGTGCATGTGTTATGTGGCGGATCCAGGCACCTGACAGGCAGCTGACAGTGACTTTCTCCTTGTTTAGCCTGGTGAGTGGAACATCAATGTGCCTGACTATAGAGTCACCTATGACTAGAGTGTTAGGTACATTGTTATGCCTTATGGGCTGTGGTTGAGTGGCACACTGAGTTTGTGGGCTATGTGTCATTTGGGTTATGTTGGGGGGTGGAGGTTGCTTGTGTTTCTGCTTTGGAGGTCCCTGTTGCTTGGGTAGATTTTTTTTTTGGGAGCCTCCATGAATGTAGGTGTGTGTTTTGTGTTTCTATATGTGTGTTTTGGTGGTGTAGGTTTTGAGGGACTATGTGATGAGTGTGGTGTGGTGCAAGTGTTTACCTTCGCCTCTTGACTGTCTAGTCCAGTCTTGGGCGAAGAGAGCTTTGCTTCTAGTTTGGTTATATAAGTGCATCTCTCACAGGTTGTAGTGTTGGGTGGTAGGAGGAGAGGGTTGTCTATGTACATGAGGCAATTTCTGCATTGCCCAAAGATGCCCAGATTCATCAGGTAGACAGGAGAAAACACTGTCAGCTGCCTGTCAGGTGCCAGGATCCACCACATAACACATGCACTCAGGTCACTGACCCTTAGACATGCCTGGATAGGTGGTTATTTATGAAGTACTAAAAACTGTTTTTCTCTAGACAAGTGAGGAAATTTGAGTGCTGTAGAAATTTGTAGCCTATTTAGTGCTTACAATGAGTTCTGAACAAGTGCTGAGCTCAAAGAAACAGATTTGAGTGCTGAAACTAGAAAACTGGCTAGGTCTAAAAAACAAAATTAAGCTAGAAGGCTTCCCTCCAACACAGAAAGGCCTGGGGGCTCAGAAGCTTACAAATAGTCCTGGATACAGCAAATCTATATCTGGACTAGACAACTTATAGGAAAGGCAGGAAACAAGCTTAGAAATTGATTTATTTATTTTTTTTTGTAAAGTGGAAAGGGGAAAGGAGGAGCAGAAGCTAACTGGGTTGGCCTTCTCAAATGTTCTCCCTGGAATAGGTAGGATGAGGTAATGACACTAGACTGGGAGGAGCGTCCCAGATCAAATTTACAGTAGGGGTGGGCAACTGCAAAACCACCAAGTATAAAAACAAGATACCAAGAGGGAGAGAGGGTGCGAAACAAAAATCAGAACAAACAAACCCAACCAGCTGCTTAACAATTGTAGAAAATTCTACTTAATACGTTACACACAGTGAGTAAAATAAAAGTGCTATAAATAACTCAGAAATAAGCAGAAAAGAGGATACTTGATGTTATATATCTCAGATTTGTTAGCTCAGAGTCCTTCCTCTGACTTCCTCCGATTAGCTCAAGGTGAAATGGCAGAAACAGTCACAAGTTAACTTCTTAAGTAACAAAGTTGATGCCTGAAACAACTTTAAAAATCATGAAAGAACAAATGAGATGCTTATTCCAATGCGTAGTCCAGGCAACCCCAGTCGGCGGCCAATGACCACAAACAATTCACTCTCACTGAAATGCTATACTGGCTTTTGCTAAGCTATGATGACCTGGGACATGTGCTCAGACACACATCCTCTACTAACAAACAAATAGGCCCAAAACACAAGCCTGAGTGTGAACAATGCTACACTACCAACACTATTTAGGTAGTAAAAACTTCAGAAATGTTTAAACAGATAAAGGATCAAGGAGACTCTAGAGAATGCTTTTAAATGCAAACAAGTTATATGATACACTCCTAGCAGGAAATCAGAACAAACAAACCCAACCAGATGCTTAACAATTGTAGAAAATTCTACTTAATACCTCACACACAGTGAGTAAAATAAAAGTGCTATAAATAACTCAGAAATAAGCAAAAAACAGGATACTTAATGTTATATAACTCAGATTCGTTAGCTCAGAGCCCTTCCTCTGACTTCCTCTGACTAGCTCAGTGTGAAATGGCAGAAACAGTCACAAGTTAACTTCTTAAGTAACAAAGTTGAAACCTGAAACAACTTTAAAAAAAGCTTGAAAGAACCAATGAGGTGCTTATTCAAAGGCGTGGTCCAAGCACCCCAGTCAGCCAATGACCACAAACAATTCACTCTCACTGAAATTCTTTTGTAGAATATCCATATCATTTGGGGATTCAATAATGGCTCCCAGTTTGCAGTCATCTGTAAACTTTGTTAGCCAGAGTCCCTTAGTGTTGGCCTGTACTTCAGAGAAGTAGATGCCAAACAAGAGCGGTCCCAGGACTGAACCCTGAGGTACTCCACTTGTCATTTGTCTAGAGCTGAATTTAGAGTCGGCTACTTTTACAGTCTGGGTTCTGTCAGTAAGCCAGTTGGCAACCCATCGAGTGACCTAGGGATTTATGCCCAGCGTAGTAAGTTTATCTATGAGTCTAGAGTGGGGGATCGTGTTGAATGCCTTGTTGAGGTCCAGATAGGCTGCGTGGACCACCTTACCCTCGTCCACAGCTCTGGAGACTGACTCAAAGAAGTCAATCAGGTTCAGGAGACAAGATCGGCCCTTCACGAACCCAAACTGGGTGGGGTCCAGTTTTTGAATGTTGCCAATGTCTTTGTTTGTAAGTTCCATGGTAATGTGTTCCATGCCCTTGCAGATCAGGCTCATCAGACTGATGGGACGGTAGTTCCCAGGATCTTTCCAATTGTGTTTTTCCTTTGCTGTTTTTCTTTCAAAGCCAATTTCATTATTGCAGTACTGTATTTAAAAATCAAATACGTGGCTCTAATGTAATGCTAAGTTAGATGCGTTCTGTTTTGTCCTGTATAAACACTCAGAAATTTTAAAGCATGTACTGCAACACTCAGTTATGGATTACCATTTTAATACTGACTGAATTTCATCCATACACACTGGGAAAGTTTCAGGATTTCTGTTGGTGGTCTCAACTTACTTATTAGTTGCACAATAAAAGTTCCTTCTCTCCTGTATTTGTGGGAAGTTTTAAGCTGTAGGCTGCCATATAGGTAGCATTCTGAAGTGATGAATATAAAATATTTTTTTTAAGTGCTAAATTTGTTTAGTTTACCACAGGTTAAGTCTTTTACTGGCTGCTTACTTTTGTCATTTCAGTGGTTGGACATTTTACTGAGAGACAGGGCATTGGTATTCTTTTCACAAATTACATTCTGTTGCCTCATATTTGCATAGCTATATTGAAATGTGAAGTCTTGAATTCAGTGCACAATAACACAGTCAGTTGTCAATTTGTTAAATTATACAGGCAGTTAACAACTGACTGTCCTACTTAGTGATAGCCATTGTTTGGATGGAAGGAATGTGTAACTGCAGTAACCATGGTTTCAGTTTGAGGTCTGGTCTCAACCTTTAAGTGCAAGAAATCTGCACAAACCCAAAAATAATGAGATGAAAAGGCCCAAAATCAGGGACAAAGTTTATGTACTTATATAAACTTATAACAGGGATCCTAAACTCATCGTCCTTGGACCTCAGCCTTCATGCCACCATAATTATAGATGAGTGAAGCTACTATATTACTTTCCAGTTATACTGCCTGCATTTCTTTTTGTCTTAGAAACTATGGCCCTTGTCTGAGTTTACTAGTCCTCATATAGCACCTGAGGCCATTTTTAGTTTGACAGCTTAAACTTTGAAATTTGCTAGAATAACAGGTTTTGTGTCAGCATACATTTTCTGCAAAATATGAAGCCTGAAACTCAAATTTTATATGAATATTTAATGACTTGAATCCTCAATGATTTCCCAGAAAACCACAAATTTTATGAGGAACAGCCCAAAAATATGAGGCAAAAATGTGAATATTCTGCAAAAACCTGAACAGTCGAGAGGTACATTGTATGAAATCTTGGGAGAAGGAAAAAGGAAAGCTTGAAGTGTACAAGAGTCACAAAATGTTTGCATATATTTATATCACATGTTATGTAAATTATTAACTCAGTTGATTATAAAAAAGTGTTCTCTTCTTTGGGACCATTGATTTTGCTATCATTTGAAAAACTGTTTTTTTCTTATGTAACAGGGTGCAATTACTTTGATATATAATCTGTTTGCATATTTCACATATTCTAGGATTGGTATAGATCTGATCTGATTTTCCTTACAACATTTGGTCATACTGAAGAGGTATTTAGAAACAAATAGTACACTGCCTTACACAATAGCATGTTGAATGACTGTGCACAGGGAGGGGTGACTTGGAGACAGGTATAGTATGACTACGCTACAAGAAAAATTAAGTGCTAACCTACAGTATGCAAATTGTTGCAAAATGACATGCAAATGAGTATCAGCATGCTAATGAGAGTTACCGTGTAGACAACTTATAAAGTTAGTGCTACAAGCTTCAGTGATCAGCTATTCTGAACACCAGGATTTTATGGTTTACAAGAGTATCATTTGTAATAAATTTCCAGGAGTACCACCTATAGTAAATGAACAGCACATGCTAGTAACAACCATCAAAGCCAGTGTTTTTGATGTTATGCATCCCCAGCCTTCTTATTAGAAAAATGACTGCCAGAAGCTGACATACCATCACCCACATGACTGAGCTATTGTCAACTGCTACCACGTGCACAGAGACACCATATGGGTGTTAGAAGACATGTGATGCCCTCACATGTAATCACGGGAGATGTGTGGAATAATCCCAATGGATGGAATGGTTTGTGCATCATAAACTGTCCTTGCTACAAGAACCTTTTAGCATCTGGGAGATATTAGAAATTTGCAGGTGTCAGTCTCAGAAATCCTGCACCAGTTCACTAATGTGATTCTGCAGTTTATAAAAACATATATTTGATTTTCAAGGACAGCAGAGGAGAGCACCACCATTCTGCAGTATTCTTTGACATAGCCTATTTCCATGACTTCCTGAGAACCAGTGAATGCACCCACATTGCTATCAAGATACTACCTGCTCTACATAGCATCCATTATATCAATCAAATGGGCTTCCACTTCATCAACTGCCAAGTGGTATGCAGTGCACAGGATAATCTATATAATGTATCTGTGCACCATCCCGGCAGTTTTCATGATTCCCAAATCTGGTGGTGTGACTTTCCATGGCATCAACTAGTTGGCAATTAAACATAATGTGATCCATGGACTCCCCAGTGGTCTGTTACCTTGAGTGTAGGTAACAGATGACTCATAAAGGTGTCTGCTGCTGTGCATTGCATGGGATGCTAGGTATGCCTTGGAATCATGACTTATCCACAGCTCTCATACCATAGCAGAGATGGCATAGATTGCATGTAACACTGTACTGTCTCAGACACATGACATCATCAAACATGTTTGGAGTTCTGAAGACTCACTTCCACTACTCGGATACATCTGCTGGTACACTGCAGTGAGTTCTGGTGGCAAACAACAAAATATTTTTTGACTGTGCCATGCTAAACACTATGGTGCAATTTTAAACACAGGGCTACCATTACACTGCCTGAGATACCTGCGTCAACAATGGAGAAGAGATAGGTGATGAGTTGTCTGTGCCCTGGCAGGTTGAATATCCCAGCAGGTCTACAACCTGTGCTGCACTTTCCTCTGTATACTGTCAGGCTGACCTCCCCTCAGCAGGACTCTAACCTGTCCTGCCATGTCCCTTGTGTCTTGTCATTCTGAGACCCCTAGTATGTCAGTAGTATTGCGCGACACACACCTCTGCTACTGTGGCTGGTCCATGTCATTTGTGCAACTACTGCTTGTTTTATATTTTTCAGCAGCCCAAGAGATACAATTAAAGCAGATGGTCTGTCACAAGAGGCAGCACAGGCTTTCCAGACACTGGGTAAGTTTAGTGTATAGATGGAAGTACTGTACTATTTTAATTAAGTGTAAGACACATTACTCATCTTTTGCATTCATTTCTCTTTTTTATTCTGTTTTTTTCTTTTCTTTTCTTTTCCTTGTTGTTTTGTTTCTTTTTCCATTTATTTTATTTGTCTACAGGATCAACCATGGTACAAGCTGTGCACCAATCACCATGTCTACCACTGGATCCCCTGCATTCCCCATACCTGCTCTCTGCAGAGTGATGAAAATTTACATTTGGAAAGTAATCTGTAGAGTTCACCAATAGCACCTGGGGCCACCTATCAGAGGTGGGGGCAAAGGTGTCACACCTTACAGTGCTAAAGAGACCTCCTTGTGGTCAAACAGCAGCAAATATGCTGGTTGGTTAGGAAAGAGATCGATCAGTGCTGGATCGGGTTGTTAACCTACATTGGTAAATGATAACACTCCCCTCAGATAATAAACAGCAGTGATACATACACAATGAAAAGACCACCCATGAGAGCTTACAAATGAATACATAAACTTAAATTAAACAATAATCAAAAAGTGCAGTTACAGATTAAATATGCAGAGGAATAAGAAAGAACAGATGGAATATCAAAATAACAATTAATTAAACAAACAAGACTATTTAGTACCTATACTGGACAACTAAATCAAATTATCTCTAACCTAAAGAGTAATAAACTCTTAATATTATAAGTTCCTAGAAGAAATGGAAAACATTGCAGATAGCAAACTAACACAGACGTGGTCATCTTGATAAATTACAAGCAAAGCAAAGAAAGAACAAACACCAGTCTCAAATATTTATGCATTCCATTCTCCAGTTGTGTTTTACAGAAACTATTACATAATTTCCTTTTGAAGACAGCATTACATCATCTTAATATAGTTGTTTTGTTGTCCCACAGCAAAAGTAACTAAACCAGGTTCTTTCTATAAAAGGCAAGAGATTAACTGCATCAGTACAGAACAACAGAGGCTACCAATTCACAGGCTCTCAGCATATATTTCTTAACCATCACAGTTCTAGTGAGCTACCTCTTTGCAGCAAAATGTAATTACATTTTATGAACTCCTAGCACAGAAGATGTAAAATGTTACATCTTCAGTTAGTAGAGTCATGCATCTTCCTTCATTTAACTCCATTTACATTTATAAAAGAAAAGGTCACAAAGCTGTAAACATTTTGCGGACCAAATGGGTTATTAGTAGGAAATAAGAAAGAGTGAGTGAAAAAACAGATAACAATGCAGATTCAATAAAGCCTACATGCTCTGCTAAATCTGTGTTCATATTGCAGTGTGATGCCCACATGGTATTGCACTGTTTTGTATTCATTTAAGCAGCTGTACATGGTGTGTGGAGCTGCACAAACATGGTAAACATCACAGCTTGCTAATTATAGCATAATCAGCTGAACTGTATGCTAATCAACCAATCCAAGATGGAGGAGCTATTCAACAAGCTTATAAAGCAACCGTGTAAACTCAGTGTTGGTTTTCCCTGTGAATTCAAAATACCTACTGAAATACAGCCACAGAAACTAGGCTACACATAAATAGTGTTAGGGATTGCTGTTGCTGTTATTCATGCATATGTGCACCAGGCCCATGTCTGTGCTGCTGCTGCGCTACCAGAGAATGGCCAAGAGGGAGAAAGGTTTTTAGTCTCTGTTTAACTTTTCATAATCTGCATGAGGTGGAAATTATACAGCACTACAGGGTGGATAAAGATATATTACAGGAAATCTGCAACCTCTGTCGTCCTCAACTCAGAGCAAGGGCAAACTGAGGGGAACCAATACCAGCGGAGACTAAGGTATGTGTAGTACTTACAATTGTAGCTACAGGAACATTCCAGAGACCAACAAGGGACATGCTGGTGGTATCACAGCCATCAGCATCCAGGATCCTCCATCAATTCCTGAATACTATGCTGCAACATGCCAGTGAGTGGATACATTTTCCCTGTACACCTGAGGACAGATCCAGAACTATGCAGGAGTTTACCCTGTAGCACACTACCCTGAAGTCCTGGGTACCATAGACTGTACACATGTAGAAATCAAAGCACCACCTGAATATGTGTGCTGACAACCCAGGCAGTTACCAGGACTCACATATCTAACACACCTCCCAACTATATCAGATCTTCACTAGGGGAGATATTCCACTGGGTCATTTACTGGGGGATGCAGGTTATGCATTGGAACCATGGCTGAAGACACCCATCAGAAATGCACACATGCCAACTGAAGAATGCTATAATGAGGCACACAGTCAAACAAGAAATATTATAGAGCATGTGTTTCAGCTGCTAAAGTTGCAGTTTCAGTGTCTAGACACATCTGGGAGAGTCCTGCAGTGCAATCCTCATACATGTGCTGAAATATTCACAGTCTGTCCCATGCTCTACAACATTATCCTGAAAAAACAGCTTCAGCAAGAACAGCAAGGTTAAGGGCCACACATCCCACCAGCACTGGCAAGTTCACAACAGCCACACACAGGTGACAAATCAGAGGGGGATCCAGCAACTGCTGTGGGTATAGGCAGACACAGACGTGCACAATATGGTCTTGCACTGAACAACAGGCAATGGATAGCACACACGCTCACCACCTAAAGGGCTAAAACCTTCATCCTATGCACATACATACAGTAAAATTGATGTCAGGCAACACTCACAACCTTTACTTACCCATGTAATGGGTGTGTACTGTTAGCATCAGACAGAGTCAGCCCTGTACTAAAACACTTGCAACTGCTGGATTTCCCAGGTAAGTGTGGAATCTGAAACAGAAAAATAAATGTCTAAGAATACAAATGAATGGCATATCCTTCCATACTGTTACTTGGTAATGTAAGCAATTATAAAGTGGGAGATTTTTATAGCAATTACATCAAGATGTGACAGCACTGGCATGTGAATACATGTGTCCTCTATCAACTAATAGGTCTTATGTCTAAAGTGTACAGAATTTCACTGAATATCCACACTTTGGCCTCATATGTTTGTAATGGCAAATCATTAAGGAGTGAAGTTAGGAAATAATGACACACATTTCAGTTTCAGACTTCATATCCCTCAGAGCAAACATAAAAATAGTAATGCAAAACCTGTTATTCCATCAACTGTCTAAGTTTGTAAGACCATAATATTTAAAAACTCTCCCTATTGTTGGGCATTTGTCACACTTTTATTTATGGCTTCGTCCAGCTTTGTTGGTGTACGAGTTTGGGAGGGATGTAGACTTGGTCCAGCTTTGTTGGTGTAAGAGTTTGGGAGGGATGTAGACTTTACAAAAACATGTAGGAATGCATTACACTTTGCAAAACAGCATAACAAAAACAGATATAATAAGCACTAAGTAAGCTATGCACCTTGAGCATCAGACAAAAGACTTGTGTATCACTGAATCCAGAAGATAGAAAACAAGGATATGGCACAGTTATCATCATCTGCACGAACCGTGTGTGTGTGTGTGTGTGTGTGTGTGTGTGTGTGTGTGTGTGTGTGTGTGTGTGTGTGTGTGTGTGTGTGTGTGTGTGTGTGTGTGTGTGTGTGCTGGGGGGAGCAGAAGGCCTAGGCTGAGATAAAAAGTAGTGAGTACGTGTGAGTAAGAAAGAGAAACACAGACAGATGTGAATAAAGTATCAAATGACCAGTGAGACAAAATGAGCTTTAAGCCTCACAACTGATGTGTGTGTGTCTGTATGGACACTCCAGGTCAAACTGATGTGTGAGTGTCTGTAGGAACACAACCAAGCTCTGTGCTAGCTCTACATCCTGGCATGTCAGACAGGTGTGAGCCGTGCATGGTAAAGGGGACAGTTCATTGTGATCATCCCCGACCCCCAAGAACTGTCTCTTCCAGGAGTTGCACTGGCATGTCCACTCCCTCAGTCAGATGTATTGCTGCTACCTGAATGTGACTGATGTCTGCTGAATGAACTCTCCTCATGAGTATGCCTAGAACCATGACCCCATGGCCTGCCATGTCTGAGTGTGGACACTTCAACCACTGACAGAGCAATGGAACTAGTGCTACTATGGGGGCATGATTGGGCATGGCCATGTCTCCTAACACCAGATAATGTGGCTGACCTACACCCACGTAGAAGTTGTCCCCCTCCCAGCAGATGCTCCATCACAGACACTGCCTATTCCAATGTGTCATTCATCCAATCTATTGAATCGGCAACACAGTGGAACCAGTCACGCATGTCAACCTGTACCACATCTGCAACCCTAAGCATTTCCTCAGAGGCCCTATTGGAATATGCCTGCACCTCCATGATGGCCTTAAACATATGTCAAGTGGCATGGAAGGACACACCAGGATCAGGTGGAGGACAGAAAGCAGGCTTCCTCTGAACACCCCTAACAACCCTCCTACGTGGCACATCACCCACACTTTGGCTATGGCCAGAGTCAACAGGCACTGAAGCCACAGTAATCACACTACTCTAATTAAGTGTGTCACTCTCCACCTGTCCAGTATCTCAGGGCTCACTGGAATGGGTTTACATACACCTACTGGCAGTGTCTGATGGAATTACAAGGGATGGCTGAGTGTGATATTCAACCTCTGCAACTCCAGACTGTGCCAGTGTTTGGCCACCATCATCATCAGAATCTGCTGACTCTCTGACTTCAGGTGGTAAGAATCCTAGGATCACTTGTGATAATAAGCAACAAACACAGGAAAGAAATCAATAGCTACACTGTTACATTTTAATATATGCTAACAAAGTAACACTGGTGCCACTATCACAGATGGTACAGCAATAAACACATAGTCCTGACACCCACCTTTCACATATGGATAAATGCATATTTCTGTAAAATGCTCATCAATACTGAAATAAAACTGTTTGGGTTACCATGTGCAGATGACTCCACACTTGCTCGGGAGGATGGTCCTGGAAGAAGTTAAGAAAATTGTAAGGACACCATCATCACAATAACAATAACAATAACATAGAGGGAAAGATATTGGCCTTTATATGTCCATTAACAATACATTCAACTGAAACTTGGATGGCACGTCCACCCCAAGCCCATGTATAATGAGCCAGAATGTGCTGTTAGCTGTATTAATCTATAAATAGTTATTTCCCCTCAAAAAAAGTTACTAATCCAACTTAAGTATTGCTTTCAATATTTTACTATACAAGAAATATTTAAAAATTGACATGCAAGCCTACCTGGAATCTCCTCCTGGGATGTACCTATCTTCCCTGAAACAGCAGCACCAACATCAATCACAATGCTGTTGTGCACTTTACACTGAGCTCTCTGGATCCCTGACAGTGGACAGGAACTCTTCATTTGTTGTCAGTGGTGGCTTTATAGCAGTCACCCCACTTGGTATCAAGCTCTCTATGGGGAACTGCAGCTGCTCTCCTCCAAGCCGATGAAATCATGTCAGTGGCCTTATCGTGCACCTGTTTATATCTCCTGGTGTGTCCCCCAACATTACTGACATAATTCACTATCTGGTTCCAAATTTGCATTCTTCCAGATATATCCCCACATCCTCACTCAACCAGAAAGGCACCATGTTGATAAAAGGCTTGGATGAACATGTCATTCTCTCAGCCACTGAAGGGGGGGGGGGGGTTGCAGAGATTGGGATGCTTGGGTGCCATATTCCTAGATGACATAAAACACATAAGAAGAATACTATACATAAATACCACATAAATAAAAGTCCTGCTTAGATATAACATATATTAGTTTGTCTGTATTACCCACTGGGGAAACAAAAAAAAAAAGTTATGTACTTGCCATAACATTCCATCTGTGTTGTTGATCTTCATTTATCATTGACCTTTGGCACTCAGGTCTGATCCTCAGAACCAGCTCGGCTGTTACACAACTCACATTACCAAAAAAATCTCGAGCTAAGTCTCTACCCATAATACCCAGCTCCAGATTACCTCATATTGAGTTTGCAGCTACAAAGACAGACTGAAAAAATATACATATGCAAAAGAAGAGACTATGCTCAAGGTCAAAACTGATAAGGTTACCAGGACAAGCAACTGATCCTCCAAGGAGACTGAAAGAGGGTTACAGGAGGGAGAGAAGTCAATGATAAATGAAGATCGACAACACAAATGGAACATTATGGTAAGTACATAACTTCTTTATCTGATGTTGTCAATCTTCATGTATCTTTGACCTTTGGGACAGAGTCCCCAGCTACTTTAGATCTTGGGTGGCTTTATGGAAGGATATTCCTGAGAACCATATAGCCAAAAGATGCTCTTCCCATGGAGACCAGATCTAATTTGTAGTGAGTGATAAAGGTATGTAGAGTAGCCCAGGTTGCTGCTGCACATATTTCATCCATAGAAGCTTTGGAATGGAAAACAGTGGACATGGCTATTGCCCTAGTAGAATGCACTCTGACTGGTGATGGAAATTGGAGATTCTTTTTATTGTAAATTAAAGAAATACAGTTGCTTAACCACCTTGATAAGGTAATCTTTTAAATGGATTTTCCTAGAGATGGACCAGAGAAAGAGAAAAATGATTGGTCCACTTTTCTAAATTATTTAGTTCTACTGAGATAGAAATGTAATTGTCTGTGAACATCCAGCAAATGTAAGCAATATTCACCTTTGTTAGAAAAATTTGAAAAGAAAATAGGTAAGTCAATGGATTAATTAATATTAGTTTCTGAAACCACTTTAGAGAGAAATGATGGGTTGATTCTTAGTGCAACTCTATCTCTATGAAAAATCAAATATGGGGGTTTTGAAGGTAGTACTAGCATTTTGGAAATTCTTCTGTTGGAGATAATGGCTATCAGAAAAATGGCCTCCCAAGAAAGAAACTTGAAGTGACAGGTAGTTGTTGGTTTAAAGGGGGAAAGGATTAAAGACTGCAGAACCATAGTCAGATCACAGAGAGCTAGATGATCCTTATAAGGTGGTTTCAACTGCAAGGTTCCTTTCATAAACACTACACAATCTATGGGAAATTAGAGGATGATCTTCAAAGCTATTGTGGAAGTTAGAAATAGCAGCTAGTTGGACCTTAACAGTAGAAGCAGGGGCTCCTTGTTTGAAAAGTGTAGCTAAAAATTCTAATATTTTTCAATTGGTGCAGAGACAAGAGTAAGACCATTATTGTGCACCCAAATAGAATTTTTTTTCCACTTGCTGTGGTAAAGTTTCCTGGTGGAAGGTTTATTAGAAGGCAATAAAATTGTTTGGACTGGATAAGATGAATTTTTCTGCCTGGTGAGTAATGGAACTGGAAGAACCAAGCTGTAAGCTTGAGGTTCTGAAGACTGGGGTGCAACAGTCCTTGTGGGTGAGACAGTAGATCCAGAACTGGGTCCAGAGTCCATGGATGGTGAATTAGGTGAGGCCACAGAAAGGGGAACCAGACGTGACAAGGCCAAAAGGGGGTAATGAGAATCACCTTGCTCTTCAATCTGATGGCTTTCTTTAAGAAGAGAGGAATCAATGGTAAGGGGAGAAAGGCATAGTGTAGTCCCAAGGGCCAGTCGGGAAGGAGAGCATCTCTTGGTACTCCCCCTGAGGGGGATCTGTGGGGGATTAGGGCAAAGTAGCTCCTGCACTTGTTGTTCAGGGTGAAGCAAATAGGTCACAGCAAAACTGGCTCCAGTGACGGAAAATCTCATTCACCACTCTGGGATTGACAAACCACTCATGAGGCAGTAGGATGCATCTGCTCAGTTTGTCAGCTATCATGTTTGAGCTTCCCAGGATGTGCATTACTATCAGAAATCAGTTGGAGGATATCACCCATTGCCGCACTCTGAGAGCTTCTCAACATAGGGGGTAAGACCTGGTTCTGCCATGTTTGTTGATGTACCAGACTACTGACATGTTGTCTGACTGAACTGCAATCATTTCTAGAGGGAGGACAGCTTGGAAGGCTTGCAATGCTAAAAGCACTGCCCTCACTTCCAGAACATTGATATGCAGATTGGCCTCCATTGGGGACCAAGTGCCTTGGACTGTTCTGCCAGATAATGCCCCCCAACCCCATCTTAGAGGCATCCGTGGTCCCTATGGCCTTGGGCTGAGGTTGAATAAAGAGACAGCCTAAGAGAATTTCCTTGGAGTCCATCCATCAGGATAAGTCCGTCTTGCAATGACTGGTGATTAAAATTAGGTGCATCATTGGATGGCTCAGGATGGACCATTGGGATGCCAAAAGCCACTGTAGCAGCCGCATGCGAAATCTTGCTAGTGGAACTAAGGTAATGGTCACTCCCATGGACCCTAAAGCTCAAAGGAATAGAAGTGCAGGAACCTTGCCATTGCCGAGAATGGCTTGTACTTGTGATTTTATCTTCTGTAGACTATGAAGAGGAAGGGAACTACACAAGAGATGGTATTCAGATGAGCTCCTATGAACTCTAGATCCTGAGTCAGACTTAGGTGAGATTTTGATTGATTCACTGTAATGCCAAGATGAGCGAACATGTGCAGAATGAAATCTGTTGCTTGAAGCAGTAGATGTCTGGTGGCAGCAGGGATGAGACTGTCATCTAGATAAGGAAACACCCAGAATCCGTGCAGTCTCAAGTGAGCTGTTACTGCTGCCAAACAAACACTTGGTGAACATCCTGGGGGCTGTGGTGAGGCCAAAGGGCAGCACTCTGAACTGAAAATGACTGGCTCCTAGCCAAAAGTGGAGGAACTTTCTGGAGTGTTTGTCCATTTTTATGTGGTAATACACATCCTGAAGATTTGTAGAGCACATCCAATCATTTTCCTCTAAGAAGGGTAGTATAGACCGAACTGTGACCACCTGGAATTTTGCTTGCTGCACAAATTTGTTCAGAAGGCTGAGATCTAAACCTGGTCTCAAATCCTGTCTTTTTGGCACCAAAAAGAGCCTAGAGTAAACTCCAGATCTTATCTGGTCTGATAGGACTTCTTGGATGAATCTTATTTTCTAGCAACATTTGAATCTCTAAAGCTGATTGACCCCTCTTATTGGGTGGAACAGCAGGGAGTCTTCATCTTGATCTTGGAATGAGAGTGAAGAGAATAAGGTAACATCTGGCAATGATCCTTTGCACCCAAGTATCTGACGTTATTTGCCTCCAGGCACTTAAATGCAGAGAAAATATTCCCTGACTGCTTCCAAAGGTAAGCAATCAAGCCCCCTTTCAGGAGAGCTGGTAAGGCTGCCCAGAAAAAGAATCTCAGGAACCCTGATTTTGTGGGGCACCTCTGCCACAGGGTCAGTGTCTTCCATTAGAGCTCCCTCCTCTGCCCCGAGGGGAGCCACCACCACATGTGTCCTAAAAAGGCCCTTGGGATTTTTTGAACCACATCTTCCCACTCTTCTGATTCCTAAAGTAGGACCATTGGGGAGCAGAAAAATGTATGCCCACTGCAGATAGAGTCGTTCCATCTTTCTCACATCTGGCTAGAGTTTCTTTGACTTTGGGGATGGATAAGGAAGATTCATCAAAGGGAGCATTAAAAATGGAAGACTTAATTGGCTCCACAAACTCACATGAGCACATCCAGGCATGACACATTATGGCAATGTCTGAAACTGCTGCCCTCATCATCCCTTTGGCTGCATGTGCAATGAGGTTCATGGACAAGTTGGAAATAGACTCCAGTGTGGCTAGCTGGGAGGCCACTTTATCCTGGACCTCTTCAGACAGAGCTCCTGCAAGGATATCTGATAACGCCTTGATCAGATCCCTCTGGAGCCTAGTAAAATATGCCATAAAATTCAAAGACCTTAAAGCGAAGGTTGATGATGTGTACACCTGATTTCTGAATCTGTCTATCACCCTAGACACCTAATTTCCAAATCTGTCTATCACCCTAGACTCTCAATTGGGGGATGAATAGTGGAACTCTCTACAGCTAGTAACTTTTTGGTGGCCACTGCTACCACTGTAGCATCTACCACTAGTCCCTTAGCCCAATGTTGGTGGTTTTCTGGAGCTGAAAGTATTTTGTTCATTCTATGGGGAATTTGCTGTATGTAGTCAGGAACCTTCTGAGCCCATTGCACAATCAATTTAATAAGATTGTCAGTGGCAGGAGTAACCCAAGAAGTAGATGGGCGAGCACCAAAAATCTGCAAGTACACAGACAACTCAGAGGTAGGGTATTTGGGTTTCCACTTACCCCTCTGTTTCAGAATCTCTAGAATGTCACCAAAGGAGATGTTATCTGGGGGTGACCAGGGGAACCCTCCTTATCATCAAAGTCCTTGTCTTCTGTGATAGATTCCTCAGAGGAATCTAAGTGTTTCCTCTTGCACAACTTTTTCGGGGGTGGCTCCTTACTGATAATCTCTGAGGAGGACTCGGAAGAAGAAGAGCCCTGCACAGGGTTATCTTGCAACTTAGATGCTCACTGCCTGGGTGTGGAGGATGGTGGGAGCTCTGGGTGTGAGGGAGTCCTGGGATAAAACTCTGACATGAAAGGAGTCCACTGAGAGCCTGCAGAGGCCAATGCCCTTTCCATTAGCTGGAAGGCAGCCCTGCCCCAAATAGGGATGGGAGCCCAGAACTGAGAAGGACAACCTCAGAACTGAGGTCACACCGCACTCTGAGAAACCTACCCCTAAAGCAGGAGCTGAAGTAAAGCCCACGTCAACCAAGGCTCTGAGGGTCAAGGATGACTCCAAATAAAAAAACAGAGCTGATCCGGAACCCTCGGGCCCGACAGCAGAGCTACAGCCCCTGGAGTCTGTTAGTTCAGATGGAACAGAGGAAGTCGAGGCAGATCCTGGAACTGATGGGGGTAAGGCTGTCAGCACCAGAGCAGCTAGAAGCAGAAGGATTGGAGTCATAAGCCCTAAGCCCTCAGAGGGGGTTAGAGTAGGAAGATTTGGTGGAGTCCTGAGAGAGAAAATGCCATCATCTTCATAGTGGAGTGGGGTCTGGGAAGAAGTAGAAAGACCCCTAGCCACTATGAGCTGATTCACCAACCTCACAATGTCGACTTTAGTCAGACTCCTGGAGGAATGGACAGAAAAACCTGAGGGGGATTCTGGTCTCTCAAGAAAAAGACTTGAGAGATGTCCCACAAAGGCATCAATAGAGAGCAAATATCTTGTCCTGGGTACAGTAAATATAGCTGCTTTCAGCATGGATGGTGGTTCCAATCATTCTGGAAGCATAGTAGGTGGAGTCAGTATCGACAGGGAAGCTGAAGATGTTGGTACTGATGTGACCATCACCGAGGTTTGTGGTGCCTTGGTAGATGGTGCAGAAGTAGTCAGTTCTGATAGTTTTCTGACTTTAGCCTTCGGTTCCACTGAAGCAGTGGGAGCCATAGGTTTATGCTTTTTGGCTGCCGGAGTCATAGGAGATGCCAGCACCAAGTGACTTTTCTTAAGCCCAAGATCGGATTTAGAGGGGGATGTGATGAGCCAAGCCCAAGCAATGCACACAGGAATAATATCTGTTGGAATTCGGGATCTTCTGTCCACAATCCTGGCATTGTTTAAAGCCAGTAGTTCCTTTTGATTTATTTGCCATGTTGACAAGCACAAAAAAATTAAAGGTCAACAGGCAGCAGTCACACACACACATGCACACACAGAAGAAAAAGAAATCTACCAACAATTATAGGTGTAAATTACCTAAAGAGGTAGAAGAGAAAAGGTACTACCAATGATGGTAGGGAAAGAATACCATATAGAAAAACTATGAAATGTAAATTAGCTTGCAAGAGAATATGGCTGACACATATTGTGACAACAGCAGCAAATGAGATCTTAGGTAATCTGGAGAGGGGTGTTGTGGGCATTGACTTAGCTCAAGAGTTTTTGCCTCAAACGAGCTGTGTAACGGCCAAGCCAGTTCCAAGGATCAGAACCAAGTCCCAAAGGTCAAGGATAAATGAAGATTGACAACAGCAGATCTTCAGTTATTCAAATGTAAAATAAGGTTATATGGTTTTAAGATATCACAGTCACACACAAACCAAGGTTTTATCCAGCACAAGGACTAACAATAGCAAAGCAAACCTCTGCAAAAACTTATTGGTTTTGCTAATATAGAAATGGAACCTGGCTCCCCCACCATCAACATAACAAGCAAATGACACTTTTGAACCAAACAAGGAATAAAACATTAGTGAATTGTTATAAGTGCTTTTAAACAAACTGTGCCTAAAACATGTGTATGCATTTACCACAAAACATTAATTTCCATGCAATTGCCAGTCACTTCTACCTGTACCCAGCACTCCCCTACAGGTGTCTATTGGCAACCCTAGAAGCTCCTGTGTCTTTGGCAATATAGGACATTTACATTTCACTGAAATAGCATAGAAGAGTGTAAGAGAAACAGTTGTAACAATAACATTTGTGATGAAAGTTAATAAGGCTGTGCATCTCAGAAAGTAAAATGCTGAGACAAAAATACCTGTGCCATAAATTTCTAAAAAGTGCATACAGTTAAAAGTTGCACTTGTTAAAACACACACACACACACACACACACACACACACATATATATATATATATATATATATATATATATATATATATATATATATATACCTACACATACACACACACACACATGTATGTGTGTATATAAATATTTTTCCTACTGACATTTGAGCAAATCCAGTATATAACTGAAAAATGCAATCATACCTTATCAAGATCATTATTTTTTTGTGCAGATAAATCCAAAGTAATAGCAATCGTCTTCTGTGTTATCCCCATATAATACTCTCTTCACCTTCAGGTTCAGTAGCTACATGGATCCCTTTATATAGTATAGATTCAGGCCTGTGAGCATGCTGAAGATGCAAATGAGGCGTGAACTTGTTAGAATTGCTGAATCCCAAACTTTTTTATTTATTTGACATTTGTTAACTGAGTTAGTCCACCTGGGCTAGTAGCCCATTTTCAGTGGAGACCTGAGGAGAAAAGCTCCAATAAAGACAATTTACTTTACAAATGCTACTAGTAATACAGAGCTTCAATTAAAGACAGATTACAATAGGAGTTTCATGCACAGATAAAACATGTTTTACATATTATACATAAGTTGCGGAGATACAATGAAATAATAGATAAATACAGAAAAAATATAGTACAATAATATGATTACAAGTAACTTTTTTTTTACAGATGTACCATCATGTATATGTGGTAGAGTAGTAGAACATAAGGGTTACATCATAGAGAAGGTTTGAATTTAGGGAGGGAAGAAAGAACATAAAAATTTGGAGGATATGTAGCTGGAAGTCAGTGGACAGGGGTAGAGGAAATATAGTGGTGTAGTGGATTAGCTGGAGGCATGACAGGGACAAATCTTAGTGTTAAGAAGGTGAAGTTTTAGTTCCTTTTTAAAGTGTTTGGGGTGGGAAATAGACCCGATGTGGAAGGGGAGTTTGGTCCAAGTTTGGGCTATGGTGGATTTGTAGAGTATTTTGTCAGCAGTTTTGTTAGGTTAGTAAATATCCAGGAGTAATTGGTTGGAGGTCCGGAGAGTATGTGTAGGGGTATAAGAGGATACCAGAGAGGAGAGGAGAGGGCTGGGCAGGTGGATGGCCTGTATACTATACTATGTAAGATTTGTAACTGAGATAGTAGGAGTTCTTGAGAGAATTCTTACCACTGGAAAAAGTTGAGTGATAGGCAGTGGTGAGAATTGTGAGGCAAGCTGGTGGCAAATCTAGCCACCTTGTGGTAGGTTTGTTGAAGTCTGAACAAGGTTGAAGTCTATAAGTTGGTAAGAATTGGGGAATTTTAAAGGAGGGAGGGGAGAAGTAGAGCCTGAGTCAGGGAGTCTAGCATTGGGAGTTAGAAATTTTCTATTTCACTATAGGAGACCTAGTTTTTGGTGTTTTTTTTATGCTTTGTAAGACATGTAATTAAATTTGAGCTGGTCATCAATGATGATACCGAGGACCTTAGCTTGTGGTTCATGCTCAAGTGTGGTATTATTGGAGAACATGATGAGAAAGGATGATTTATGTTGGGAGAGAGAATGAGGGAGAAAAAGCAGGAGTTTAGTTTTTTTGGGGTCTAGGATAAGTTGATTATAAAATAGCCATTTTTCAGTGGATAGAAAGCCATCTTGAGTCTGTGTGTGGAGATCAGAGATGTTATTGGAAATGGAGATGAGAGTTGAATCATCAGCATATTGTATGAGAGGATAGTTTACAAGATGTGTGTAGATCATTAGTGAAGATTTTAAACAGAAGGGGATCCAAGATTGAGCTTCGGGTATGCCAGATGCAATGGGAGGTGAGGGGAAGCAGGAAGAGAGCCATCAAACAGGTTGTTGCCTGTTGGATAGATAACTAGTAAACCACTGAAGTGAAGGAGGGGAGAGATTAAGGTTAGCAAATTTAGACAGAAGAATGGGGTTGGAGATGGTGACAAAGGCTTTGGAGATGTTGTACACAAACAGAATATGAGTTGATTGCTATATCTGGCCTCTGCTATCTTGTGGGTAAAGGATAAGAGGGCGGTAGTGGTGCTGTGGTATGGCCAAAAGTCAGGTTGAGTGGGAGTGAAAAGGTTTTCTTGAAGTCGAAAGTTAAGTAGTTGAGTATGGAGGCCTTTTTCTAGTATCTTAGATAGTGGAGAAAGGATGGCTATGGGTCTGTAGTTGGATGGATCAGTAGAATTACCTTCTTTATGCAGAGGGATGGTGAATTATTTTCAAATGTCAGGGACTGTAACTTCTTGGATAGATCTATTGATTGGTAGGGATACAGGGAAGGCTATGGATTCAGCAGCTAGTTTGAGGAACTGGGGTGAGAGGTTATCCGAGGAGGGTGAGCAGGGTTTGAGTTTGATCATAAGTGATTTGATGTAAGCAGTGGAAACAGGCAGAAAGGAAAAGAGGATTTTATTGATGGGGTTGGCAGGGGAAAGAATTGAGTTAAAATTGTGACTAGTGTGTGTGAGTTTTTGGACAGTGTCAATAAAGTAGTTGTCGATAAGCTTTGCAGTTTCAAGTGCAGTGTTATTTGGGAAAAGGGAAGGGTAGTAGGGTGACCAGTCTGGAAATTTTGTTAAGGGTAGACCAGAATTTGCATGGATTGGATTTACAGTTTAGTTGGGGTGAACTGTAGTAGGATTTTTTTATCTTTGTTGATTTTTTTTCACAAGGTTCCTAAGTTCAATGTATGTTTGGAAAAGGGGTGGTGCCTTGGATTTGGCCCATGCTTTCCAAGCACTGTCTCTTCTCTGCATAAATGATCTGGTCTCTTTAGATAGCCAGGGGTCATAATTAGCTTTAATTCTAATTCTTCTGAGGGGGTGAGGGAGTTGAGAGTTTCCAAGAAAATGTGGTTACATTTTAAGACTGCATCATTGAGAGAGAGTTGATTAATGAAAGCCCAATTGATCTGGAAAGTA